>NC_135612.1:83122500-83420000 GCF_053574225.1 Canis aureus
GTGTTTATTGTTTTAGATAAGTAATAAAGATGAACAAAGTCCAACCCCAAAGAAAGAATCAAGCAGCATGGGCAGCCCGGGTGGCTCAGCAGTTTAGCACCTGCCTTCGACCCAGGGTGTGATCCTGGAGTCCTGGGATTGGATCCCATGTCAGGCTCCCTGTGTGGAGCCTGCTTCTCCCTCTGCCTGTGTCTCTGCCTTTCTCTGTGTGTGTGTCTCTCATGAATAAATAAAATCTCTAAAAAAAGAAAAAAAAAAGAATCAAGCTACATTTATTTTTTTGAGTGCCTATCAGAATTTACCTGTGCAGGATAGATTAGGTTATAAGCATAAGGCCAGTATCTTATGTAGTTGAAAAGTAAGGACAATACCTGTGTCACTATTATTAAAAAGTACAGAATAACAGGAAATTATCTTATTATGATTGAGCATTATAGACACCATCTGCCATAAGAGATAGAAGAAAAGGAAAAAAAAGTAACCTGAATGGGCCAAATCAGATGTGTTTGACCTCTTCTCACCCCAATTCTGCCTTCTCACCTTTTAAATCCATCCCTCACTTTCATTCTCAAATGGTATGTTCTTCATATCTTGTCTTGGGCTTTGTATACTATAGGAGCTGAACAAAAAATTAACTGAAAATCACTAACTGCTGTGCATTTTCCTTCCCAAAGTAGATGACCTTGATTCCTGAGAGTTTGAATTGGAAATCCAGTCTACGGCCATACCACCCTGAATGTGCCCGATCTCGTCTGAATTGGAAATCCATGACTTATGGATGTGAGCTTCCCCCAGTGGACCCTAGAATAGTCTTTTTTGGGAATTCCAAGCCATGACAAAGAGCAATTTACATTGAGAAAAATTCCCCTCTCTGAGGAATTTGACATTTAGGGGTGATTTATTATAGCTTAGCTAAGCTTGTAACATTCTTAAGAGTGTCTTATGTATACATATGCCTACATATGAAAACTTGGATTTATTTTAATCCCCTGGAATTAAATATTGTTATGCTTGTTGAATAGAAATCTAGAAACATATTATTTGTTTTATATTCCCCCAAACTATCCATGTAAATAAATGAAAATATTAATATGTTTAAATCTAGCATAGAAATAGCACATAAGAGCTTGTCTGATCGATTGCTGAAGGGTCTTTGTAATACAGTTGTTTCAGGGAGACAAACCATTACAAAATAGATTTCATGCACATTAACTTTCAAATGATATTTGCTATTAAGTGGAGAAGGGTCAAAGGGTGAGAAGGAATTAATAGTTATTCAGCACCTAAATTCCTTTAACCGCTATGTGTTTTAAAGATAGCCTATCCCTACTTTTGTATAATAAAGATTTCTGTATTAAAAATAACAGTTAACACTTACTGAGAAGTTATTATGTACCAGGCACTGTTCCAAATATTAACTCATTTAATATATACTAACATATTAATGCTTATTAGAATTAATTTTAATTAATTATTATTAATTCTAATAAGTAGATTTTTGAAAATGAGGCAGAAGAAGTCTAGGTAACTTGCCTAAAATTATACAGTTGCAGTGGTGGAGTAAAAATCTCATTCAGTAGGTACAATCATATTCTATGCTCTTAATTCTAAGTTTCAACTACTTCATATTGACTAGTATTTGTATGTATTAGAAAGCGAAACAATTTATATTTTTGCCTTGTTGAGCTTTGCTACCCCAAGGAAAACTTGCCATGATGTGGGAAATAAAAAATGTTGTTAGGATGTAAAATAATTTTTCTTCAGAGATGAGAACACAGGGAGGTCATTTTAGGTGCTTTCTTATCTACTTCAAAAAATTAAAAGATTATTTCAGCCAAGACATCAGAAGAGTTGCAGAACTGAATTGTTTTTAAGGTCAAGAAGGACCAAAGATATGGCTGGTTCTTGGGTAGCCATCTTATTACTAGAAAGATTATGCTTTAAGGTTCCCCTATTTCAGGTGATGCAACTAGAAATAGATTCTTACAAATAAATCTTTTGATTAAATGTGTATAATTTTATTTTTTTATTTTTTTAATATATTTTTCCTTTATTTATTTATGATAGTCACACAGAGAGAGAGAGAGAGAGAGGCAGAGACACAGGCAGAGTGAGAAGCAGGCTCCATGCACCGGGAGCCCGATATGGGATTCGATCCCGGGTCTCCAGGATCACGCCCTGGGCCAAAGGCAGGCGCCAAGCCACTGTGCCACCCAGGGATCCCCTATATGTGTATAATTTTAACAAAAAGAATAATGAGGAAAGTCTGTTGTTAAATAAAAACTATTTTGTTAGTAAGGAAAGATGTTAAAAAAGTTGTGTTTGTTAAGTGAAGTGGGCTCAATCTAGTAAAAACTTATCTTTTGGCTTTAAATATATAGAGAGAGTACACTAGTTTGCAAAGTATTTTCATAAATAGATTATAAAGGGCACCTGGGTGGCTCAGTCAGTTAAGCATGTGCCTTTGGCTCAGGTCATGATTCCAGGGTCCTGGGATGGAGCCCTGCATTGGGCTTTCTGTTCAGCGAGAGTCCGCTTCTCTCTCTCCCTCTCCCTGCCCATTCTCTCTCCCTCTCTCTTACTCACTCTCTTAAATAGATACATAAAATCTTTAAAAAAAGAAATAGATTACAAAAAGATTTTTAAAAAGGAAATTAAGAAAAAAAAACCAACAGTTTTAAGGGACTTTGCAGTTTAAAATTTCTGGATTTTCATTGTCGTTACCCAAGTCATTACAAGCTCCTATCTACTGTAAGCTAGTAAGAAAATTAGTTGACTACTTCTTGCAGCCCTTTTCTGAGAGTGCAATGACATCTTATAGGAGTGTATTTTGACACGCTCATTAACAAGATGGCAGTACATTTTCCCCTCATTATATCTAGTGGTGTTCTTGAGAACTTGTCTGCAGGATTCCTGCTCTTATTCAAATGGGTAGGAAAGAAATCATTGATTTATATTTGCTTGGGGTATATATAGATGCCAAATATAGGAAAGTGGGTTAATAGGTGTGTATACATGTGGAGAGAGTGTTTGGTCCTGTATTTGTTATTTTAGAAACGTTTTGACTTCTCTAATTATCTTCCATATCTATTTCTCTCTATAAATCATGTCGTCATAGTTTAAAAGTTACAAACTTAAGAGTCTTATTTCCCAAGATCTCCTAGTGTGAATTAATTTACTATCCTTAAGAAAAACTTTACAGTATATTTTTTCAAGATAGATTTATTTATTTATTCATTCGTTTGTTTATTTGAGAGAGAGAGAGAGAGTGCATGAGTGATGAGGGGTGCAGAAGGAGAGAGAACCTCCAGCAGACTCCTTGCTGAGCATGAAGCCCAAGTGGGGGCTCAATCCCAAGACACTGAGCTCATGTCATGAGCCAAAACCAAGAGTGGAACGCTTAACTGAGTGAGCCATCCAGGTGCCCCTACAATATATTTCTAAATAATTAGAGTCTTTGAAACTTTCATAAAATATTTACTGATACAGAAAAGTTGCTATTCTAAACTCAAAACCATTTTTCAAATTTCTCTATCACGACTACAACCACTATCATCATTTTTTATGTCAACTAGCGGCCATCGCCGACTTCATCTTCCATTATAGCATGTTTTCCAGCATTACATATTTCCTTCTCCAAACATTTACTCTTCATAAATACCTGTAGTTTTGTGCAAGTGATTAATGTTAGGTTTTTCTCAACAAAAAATGTGGCACCCTTTTCTTTACTTATTTTAAAAAATAGATTTTGATTATTTTCTTCATATTCATTTCTATTTTCATTGCCTCTTCTTTCCATCCTATCCATTTTTCTCCACTCTTCATTTCATGGCAATTGAGACTGGAAAAGTCCCTCTAAGAACGTACCTGGGCATTGACTTTTAGGTTCGAGTGAATAAGAGTTGACCAGTTCACCTTAACAGTTAAACTGGAGTCACAAAGTAGGTCATGATCTATAATCTGCAGTAACTAGTAGATAGTGTCATTTTTATCAATGACAGTGAACAAATGACAAGTAAGGCACTCTAAATCTTTGTCTTATTTTTGAACATCTCTGAAGGAAAATGAAATTGCTTGAAAAACTCAATGAACATGCTCTCCTATCACTAGGCAGTCTTCAGTTAATATTGTGCTATGATGCAAAAGAATTATAGAATGGCAAATGTGAACCTTTATACTGCATTAAATAACATTTTATGAACAGAAATAGAGCATATAATATGTGAGGCAAAGAGATAGAACATGAGAATGTGGAATAAAATGTAATTTATTTTCTTAAAAAGGCTCTTGTCTATTATATTTCAGTTCCATCTCACTTTATAATAGATATTCTTATCAGACATTTATCTGCCATCACTTTCTGACATAATACACATCTTGTGATTTTCAATTTTATCACACAATAAACTTCCTTTATGTTCTCAAAAATAACATGAGTTAGAATTGACTAAAAATAATCCACAGCATTACTAAAGGTATTTCAAACTGGAAAACTGATTCTTTGTACTGTAACTGACTATAAAGAATGGGTTTTGGAGGCCTTTGAAGGATTGTACCAAAACATCATCAAAGGGTTTAATAGCTTTGATTTAGAGTTAAATTGCAAAGAGAATTTGTTCAGATTGTTACATGGAAGTAAGAGACAAAAATATTGCTCTTTATATTTCAGCCTCTTTTGACAGTTTTCTTCATATTAATAAGTGTGGTTGATAAAATATTTGAATTATTAAAGTTCACTAAGTTCCATCATGGTGTTAATTTCCTTGTGATGCACTTTTAATTAAAATCAACAATGACTTTCTGCTTGCTTCTTACTACAAAACTAAAATATAAGATGAATTTCAAAGCATTACAGAGTAAGCCTCTACTCAAATCCACCAAACTTGATAATTTTTGTCCCATCTGTGAAATGTGTCTCTTTCCCTGACTTTATCTTCACAATCGTCATCACCATCATGTTATTAATAGCTTCTGAAATCCTGTTTAATTTTTTAAAAATTACCAGTAAAGAAATCACATCTGTCTTATCCCTCTCAATTAGTCCTGAAATACCCAGGGGTCTTCCTCATAATCTCTTACAAATGGAACTAAAATTATGCATTTTCCTACTTTTGGCATATTTAATCATTTTATAAAATGTGTAACAACAAATAGGCATTATTTTGTCTGTAGATGGTTTATCTGCGTGTAAGGCAGATTGAATCTATTGGATTTCATGAACAATCTAGGGAAAGTAAACATTGAGACCATATACCCATTCTTTTGATAAACAAATAATAAAAAAAAAGCTTACCTGAGTGGCGGTTTATTTATTAGTGGTAACAAATTACAAAATCATGTCCTTGTTACCTGATCATTGTCTTTTTGTTTTCTGTCTGCATCACCTAAAATTGAATGCAGCTTAACCTCTGTAGTAGTCTAAGCTCACTGTAAGTGGTCTGATACTTAAGAAAGTTTTTGTATGAACATTTTACTATATTTATATGAATTCCACTTGCATAAAGAGTACCACTCTTGTGTCAGACAATTGAGGCTTGAATCCTGATCCAAACACCACTAGCCTTGTCACGAAACAATAAAATGGTAATAGCATCAATTCATAAATTTGTTGAGTAAATAAAAGAAATAAAGCACAATGCTTGGCACGTAGGACTTAAATATTAACTGCTACTTTTTTGGCCAAAGATAGAAAAATCTATTAACAAATAAAATGTTTTACATATAAATGTGTTGGTGTATTTATTTTGTTCATTTATTTCACATATATGTGCTATATTCATATTCATATATATGAATATGTCTTAAACTGAAAACTACCATAAGGCAGAGATGAATCTTGAACTCTCCCTATAAACCATCTAATATAAAATCTCAAAAATTAATTTTGTACCAATGTTTTTTTTTTTTAAGTTTTTTATCTAAATTCCAAGTAGTTAACATATAGTGTCATGTTAGTGTCAGGTGTAGAATTTAGCTATTCATTGCTTAGATACAACATCCAGTGCTCATCACAACAAATGCCCTCTTTAATGCCCATCAATTTAGCTCCCCCCTCCCCTCCAGCAACCCTCAGTTTGTTCTCTATAGTTGAGAGTATGTTTTCTGGTTGAGCATACCAATAGCTTTTATATGGTTAGAATGAATACACAAAGCTCACTTTTTTCCCTAATAAATTATAATTATACTCTAAGAGAAAGCTTATGTGACTTTCTGTAAAAGAAAACCCTCTGAATACCTTTCCAAGGAAGATATATTACCTAAAAATGCTGTGAGACTCTACCTGTATTTATCACCACCCAGGACTATTAAAGCTCCACATTCAGGGTGCCAAGGTGGTACAGTCCATTAAGTGTCTGCCTTGGGTTCACGTTATGATCCTGGGGTCCTGGGATTGAGCCCTACATCTGCCTCTCTGCTCAGTGGGGAGCCTACTTATCCTCTCCCTCTGCCCCACTGGTCATGCTCTCTCTTGCTTGCTCTCAAATTCTTTTTATGCAAAAATATTTTAAAATATTTACCTATTTATTTACTGAATTCAAGGTTAAGGAAAGTTCTCATAAAAGCAGGATAGAAAAGGCAAAATAATGGCTTGAGCACACTTAAGATTTTCATAATATAGTGCCATGAAAACTGGTGTAGAATTAAAAAATTCTGGCAGACAGCCAAAGAGTTTGCAATAGCAGTGAGTTTTAATTAAGACATCAGATTGGCAGTGTTTGGGAATGTGTTTACCTTTTAAGTGAAATATATTACTTATTGTTTGGAATTCATTAATTCTTAAAAACAAATCTCACAAAATTTATTACATATAATTGAATTCCAATACAGAATAACCTTGAGAAAATTTATTTTGGAAATCAAGGAAACCAAGATTTTATTTAAAGCTATCATAAAACTTGATAGTTTTATTTTGTTTCATTTATTATTTTCTTTTATTAAAATATCAAGGTCACTTTCCCTTCACCCAGTTTGGTAAGAAGTCTAGTATCAATCACCATTGAATTCTTTCTTCAATGGCATGAACTTATATGTGCCTCAAGAGCATGAGAACTGGCCTGGTTCTTAGTTCAACATGATAATCATCATTGATATACGTCCTTTTACAAAATACTGCTGAACTGGCCCTCTATCCACATTTTTCCTGGCAGTCAGTTATAATTCTCCCCAGTAACCCTGTTTTCTGATTGTAGGTTTGTCACAATAGGGCGTTGATTCAGTCTGCAAGGCAAGAAGCTTAGTGTAAAAGGGTTGTCATCCCCTACCTAGAGTATTGTGTGTATGAACAGAAATCTGGGGGGAAAAAAAATCACTGTTTTGCGAAACATTTTACTTGGTACAGTAGTCTGGAAAGGCTTGAGAAAGTTCACTTTTCCTACCTTTGGTATTGAACCACTCTCTTAAAGCACCTAACTGGGGGTTGTTTTGTGGAGCTTTTATGGTACAAAGAAGTTTTTAATCCTCCTACCATGCCATCTGACCAGTTGCTTTGGAATGCTTTGAAGAATGAGTATTCTTGGAAAGGAAAGCAGGAAGATAAAATCACCCTGAGGGTTTTTGTGTTTGTTTTTTGTATTTTGTTTTGAATCTGATATATCAGAGTGAGAAAAAAATAAGATCACAATAAAATATCTTACAACACATATGATCATGCTCTTATTGCAAAGAGTAGTTTTGGAAAAAAAACGTCTTTTTTTACAGCTGAAATAAATTACTCATCACTAAAAAACTGGAGTAAAATGGAATTAGGGCCCAGATACTAATTTTGTTACAGTGTTTCCTCTGTTGATTGGTTCTACTGCTTCTGAAGCACTTTTGATTGAAATTTGAAGTGGAGCATATATTGTAAATATAAAACAAGTATTGATACCAAATAAAATATACTTTAATACATGGATATGTCCATAGTTTAGGCTACTTATATAAAAAAATGTTGTCTAATATGAAAGTCATTTTGATATATAGGTCTTGAGTTTTACTTCTGCTTATGAGTCAGGAACTATTGATACTGAGTGTTTACAAATGGGAACAGCTAGAAGCTAGACTACCACCTACCATATTGGTAGTTGGTGGTGCAAATGACAGACTGAAAAACATTAAGCAAAAATGGAAGAACAAATTAAAAGGCTATGTCAATAAATGGATAATTTCTCTGACATTCTCTTGCATTTCATGCATGAGCTCAGTGCAGTGAATAGATTAACACGTTTAGTTTTCAATTCAGTAGGTGAGGTTTGTTATGAAAGTCGAGCAATACAGATGGTAGGCAATTATTCATGCTGCATCAGAAAGCCACGATGGAGACCCTATTAAAATACAACTGTTGATTAGTAATCATGGTTTCTGAAAAAAAAAAAAAAAAAAAAAAAAAAAAACTTGCCAAAAAAATGAAATCCCTGATGGGTTCAAATGCTTGCTAATTCGTCAAGTTAAGGCAAGGTTAAGATGTCAGTGTCATTAACTGAGATTGAATGACCTGGGTCCTCATTTTCTCCTCTACAGTCTGCTAATTTAAACCAGTGCTTTTATTATGGTTATATTATTATTATTATTATCATCAATGTACCTTTCTAGCATATCACCACTCTTGTGTAGCCCTACAGTAACTATGATGTTTCTTCTTTTTAACAAAGTGACCCTCGTCTCTTCCTCGTTAAAGCATTCATTTGATTGGATTTTGCTTTTAAAGAAGTTTGTAAAGTCCTAGTACATGACTGGAATTGATAACAATCAACTCATAGTGTAACAAGAGATTTCATTTTTAATAATAATGACTTAACGGGAGCTCAATATGAGGTGAATGCCATCAAACTTGTTCCCCATAGATCATCTCTAGCTTATAACATGTTATACATGGAATTGTGTGCCCTTTCTCACCCCCTAATTCATATGTTGAGCTCTAACCTCTAGTGAGATTAGATTTGGAGACTGGACTTTTATGGAAGCAATTGAGATTAAGTAAAGTCTTTATAAACGTGGGACCCTAATCCAATAGGACTGGTATCATATAAGAAAAGATAGAGGACACCAGGAGTACACATACCCCAAGAAAAAGGCCACATGCAGACACAGGAAGAAGGTGGCTATCTGCAATCAAGAAGAGCCTGCAGGAGAAGCAAAAACCACCCAATACCTTGACCTTGGACTTACAGCCCCTAGAACTATGAGAAAATATATTTCTGCTGTTTAAACTACCCCACCTGTGGGATTTCATTATGACAGCCTTAGCAGACTATTAATACACAAGGTAAGGATCAGTGTGACTATTTGAAAGAAAAGGAAATTTTCTGTCAAGGTGCAATCTGGAACATTCCCCATGAGTGCTTGTTATGGGAATCGGCCCTGGCTTGATCAATCGAAGGCTTTTCTGATTTCATAGCCTGGGTTGACCCACTATATTTACAAATGCTCTCTAAGAGCTGAAAGTTACTCTAATTTAATTCCAAGCACTCTTGAGGTGTACGGAACTTGAGATAAGGGAGTAAATACGTGAGCTTTGCTCTTGCCTTTAAAATAATGTGGTGTTTGATTCTACTTTTCTGGCTCTTCCAAGTCAGACAAGTCCAGGGTTCTTGTGTATTTTGAAAGGATTTCAATCATTTCACTCAAACCTTCAGTGCACTAATATCTAGTAGTCATCCACTATGTTCCTGGGAGTATTCTATTATTATGGATGCAACAAATAAGACATAAACCTATCCTAAACAGCTCCAAGTACATTGCCGTATGGGAGGAATAAGCACAAGAACAAATAATTAAAATATTCTCAGCAGTGCAACTATCAGTGTGCTGCATGATTTCTAACCTGCAAGCTCGTACTGGTCTGCTATCTGATTAGTACAAAATGTGAGAGGAAGCATTTAGAAATGTCTACAGTGATTTGGTAGAAGTGCAAAATCCAACCTTTTTTTGTGTATGTATATTTACAGAATTATTGGTCTGGTCTGTGACCAATAGGGAATTAAAAAAGCAAACAGACATACAAAAAAAAAAAAAATCTTCTGTTACCAAAGGTAGGTTGAGAAGTTCTGTTCTATGCAATACCTGCCTTTCCTTCACCTTGAGGAGGGAAGATGGAAAATAAATTCAAATAAGTGAGCTTTTTATGGACAGTTGCCTACATATTTTTATTGTATTTACTTCCACTTAGGTCAAGAGGAAATGAAATTAATGCTATATTTGGGATCAGTTACTTAGTGCATTTTATTTTAAAGTAAAAAAAAAAAAAAGAAGGATTCTAAGACAACTTTATACAGATTGAGTCATTTTGCTATTTACATTAGTAATCTTTTGTCTCAGTCAGAAAAATAAAGCAATTGAGCTTAGATAGTAATTAGACACCTGCTCCTCTGGCTTAGTTTTACTAAGATTTAAAATAATTATCCAGGAGCCTCTGCTTCTTATATTACAGTTGAACAGGGAGATGGGCGCATCAGGAACTGGATCTCTTTGAAGGCTGGAGCAAGGTGGCAGCTTTGGGATACAATTTTTCATTTAATTTTTTCAGATAAGGTCCAGGCCATTTTTTTCTGGCTTTCCCAAGATGAGAAAGTTGAGATTCATGTGCCTTATCTTGGCTTAGGAAAATTCACTAACATCACACTGGCCATCACTCACATGACTCCTGAGGAAGAGAATGTCTGGATCATAAGAATATCCTGTTTGCAACCAGGGGAGACGGTGCCCGGATACCTGGTCTATGTCATTATTGCTCTCTTCAACGTTAAGTGATTTGATGGAAAAGAAATCACAATGCAAAATTACAAGTGGAATTGGAAAGGTTTGGATGAACTGGTCCAAAAAATATCTGGCAACCAATACAGAAAGGCAATGCAAAGTTAAAAATTGCTATGAACCATCTTGGTGTCACAGAGAAAGAAGTAATTAACCTATATGTTTATAAGCAGAACAAAGTTCAAGAGATTTAACCTTATGCTTTTGGTAAGCTTCCATAAGATATTAACACAATGAATATATATATATATATACACCAATCCCACAGATATCCAATTACTAATAAACCTTTAATCCTCCTCAAATTTTACAGGAAATTCTGCTTGAATTTAAAGTGCTTTTCCATGCAGAATTTCTATTCCACTTATTCTGATCTAGAAAAGCAATTGACTTTTGCCAGTTATATTAAAAAAAAAACAAAACAAAACTGGTATACCACCTTTCCATGTAGTGCAATCATCTTTCCTCTTTTATTTTCTCTTTCTACAAAGAAGAACTTGTTTTATTTTCCTTTTCTTTTGGCTAAATCAGGATAGAGTATAATTGCAACTCCCTGCATGTGCCCAAAATGAAGTCTTTATGGAGGATTCTTTCCCATTAGAAATTAATCATTTTCTATGACCTATTCTTCCTTTCCAAGTTTTCCTTTTCGACAGAAGAGCTTATAAATCCCAATTTAAATTTAGGATGTAATTGGTTTCTTTACTAGCTTGTATAGGCTTTTGGTACAATTGCAGGTATTTTTCCAGGCAAATAGCCTTTTTTTTTTAAATGCCAAGATTCATTTGACTTTGAAATGTCAGAATGTTTGAGCAAGACCTTGGCATTCATAATGTGGATATATGAATAGATTCTTCAAGAAAAACACTATCAATTATGTTGCTATTTTTATGTTTAATTGAAAAAAGTTATCTTATATATGACCTAAATCCTGAAGAAATTGAATGTCATTGTGTAATATGGATGAGAAAGTTTATCAAAGTTATAATATTTTAATTTCTATAAATCACATGCAAAATCCTGGAAGTAAAAGATGACTATAATTAAATATTATAATGTCTCTTTTCCTTTTACTCACTTATTGTAACAAACGAAGGAAGAGAGAGTATGGGAGAAGTAGCATGCTAAGTGGCAATTAATGAATACAGTTCTCCCATTTGGGAGGAATTGTGAAAATTGAAGTTTTTCTATATTAGGACCCAATTCAGCACCTTGGGTTTATCATTCGTTGTATTCTGAAACCTGGAAGCTTGCTTACCCCCTGACTCTCAAACTGGAACTAATAAATCCACCAGTATTGTTATGAAATTTAAATGAAAGGAAACGTGAGCACGTGCATTGTAAAGTGGAAGACTCTACGTAAATGTAGGTTGTATTTGGGTTTTTGATATTTACGTCTACTCCTCCTCCATGTAAGACTTGAAGCATTTAATTATATTCTGACCTAGGGGGAAAACTGCGTATTTCATTGTTAAATTATTGACAATATGGACTTCATATGTGTGAGAGAAATTAAATTGCCACTTGGGTGTCTTTATTTACACTTATCTCTGAAATAATAGATGTCTTCCTTTATCATTTTTTTTTCCTTTGTGAACCAGAATATATGTATTTTCCATGGATTAAGTGCCTTCTGGAATATATTGATATTTTTATCCTTTACTACCAATTTATTGCATTTTCCCCCAGACACTGTTTTTCATTGGCACTGTAGTCAGAGGCAGAGATTCAGGACCTAAAGGACCAGAGAGGTCAAAGATACCAGTAGGTCTCCAAATCTAATGGAAGGCATGTTTAGTATGGTGTCTTTTCTCCCAGCAAGTTGGCATTTGTTGGCACCTAGGGCAGTCTAGAAAAGACAAACATTTGTCTGGTTGCTGAGAACTGGGGGAATTTCATTGCCTCGTTTAGCAGAAGGACTGTCCCGACAAATCACAATCTTTTCAAAGAAGTGCATTTAACCTGAGATTATATATGTCACAGAAACATTTTCTCACCTAATGTAACACAGCGGGAGCCCAAATTCTGGTTTCCCTCTTCTGCTGAGCTTTATCAGTTCTATGATTTCCATGACTTACAGCATACCGGTCTTGAATTCTCCGTTTCTCCCCATCTCAGACTGCTGGAATAAGGATTAATGTTATGCTTTGGAGGACCACAATTTATGGTAATGCTTCTTAGATGTGTACGTGTGGTTTAGGGTGGGAATTCATTTGTGTATTTATTGGAGATGGCCTTAATAAAAAATCTATAGGCCAAAAAGATGTGAATGGTTCTGAATTGTTTAAAAATAATTATCAGCAAATAAATGGGAATTTGCATCTATTGACTATTCCAGCTGACAAAGCTTCCTCCTATTTCAGCAATTTTTCACTTGCTTCCTTGTGCCTACTATGTCCTCCTATCCCCCTCCTCACCTCCCACCATGCCTGGTACATCCTGCCTTCTGCATGTCTTCCTCACACCCATCCCCAACCACTCTCCCATGTCCACCCCCAGACCCAGAAATGGCTTATTTCCTCTTTACACTTGGTAATCTGCTTAAGGCTTTCCCTGACCCCTCATCTTCACTCATTTTCTCAGTGATACAAAAACAGTTAAATTAGTCCAAAAGTGTACACTATTAGTTATATGTTTACAAAAAGTAGCCTTCATTAAGGCCGAGGTATATCTGTCTTATGTACTATTGAATTGTCAATATCTAGAAGAGAGTTTAGCACATAATGATTTTCAGTATACGTTTTTATTGACTAATCAAATGAATTCAAGTTCTTTTGACTTTAAGAAAAATGTCAGATTTCCCCCAAAAGCAGGAGGATGGATAACTAAGAAGTCATTCTTCTCAGCATTGCATTGGAGTTGATTTATTTGGAATATTTAATCTCTAGAACTTAAATCATGCTAAAAAGAAAGATTATGGTATATTTCATAAAGCAAAGCTAGATCAACTTATAGTTCCATTATTTAAAAGCAATGTGGCCTTTGAAAATGCACCTATATAGACCTCAGTTTTTTTTTTCCATCTGCATATTGGGAAGAATATTTTCATTAATAATATTTATGAGACTTTATGTATGAATATACCTTTCTTGTCCTGATCTCACTCAAAACTCAAGATTCTTAAGTCCAACTACCTTTTTGAAATTTCCACCTGGATATCTAATTGACATCTCAAAACAGCATTTCCAAAGCTCAAATCAGTGATTTCCTCACTTAGCTTTCTCTATAATCGTCCCCACCTCAGTATATGGCAACTCCATTTCACTGCTTGCTTCACACCAAAACCTTAAAGTCACTGTTGAATAATTTATTTCAAATCTTTCAATCTACGTATAAAATTGTCTTTGCTAAGTTTAAGATGTATCAGAATTCAACTACTATTTGTCAACATCCTTTTCCCTGCTTGTACAGCTGTAGGTGCTTGCGGATCTTCACTACCTATCTACACTACCCTCCATCAAACTCTTCCTTGATCATTTCATTTCAACCATTAACTTTTCTCACCTTAGCTTGAACATGGTTAAACATCAGGACCTTTTTCCAGAACAATCTTCTCCAGATATCTATAGAGCTAACTCCCTCCTGTCTTCCTCTTATCTGCACAAATGTCACTTCATCAGAGAGATGTTAATGACTACCTGCAATGGACTGAATGTGTCCCCCCTAAACTCATATGTTAAAGGCCTAATGTGACGATATTTGGAAGTAGGGCCTTTGGGAGGTCATTAAATCATGAAAGTGGAGTTTCCATGATGAGATTAGTGTCCTTATAAGAAGAAGAAAGCTAACACATTCTCTCTTTGCCATGTGAGGACATAACCAGTAGATATCCATCTCCATGCCAGAAAAGGTCCCTCACCAAGAACCAAATCTGTGGGCACTTTGTTCTTGGAATTTCTACTCCAGAACCATGAGAATGTTTGTTGTTTAAGCCACCCTGTCTATGGTAACTTTTTATAGCACTTCAAGACAACTAAGATACTATCCTGTATAAAATAAAACACTTCCTATCATCAGTCTCTATCTCCGTTTTACTCTTTAATAAACTTATAATAGGCTGATCTATTCAATATGCTTTTATTATTTATTTGCTATCTATTTTCTTCCAGTAGAATGTAATCTCCTTGAACTTAAAGATTGTTTAATTCACTGGTTAGGATAGTGACTGGCTCGCAATAAGTACTCAATGGTTATTTTTTGAATGAATAAATAAATTAATGATCATTTTTGTCATTTAGAAGGTTCACAGTAACAAATGAATTTATTATGATAATTACCTTCAAACTAAGGGATATCATGAGTTTCCATTTTAAAGATGTATCAAAGAATATCATAGTTTATTTGTTAAAGAAAACTGATTTTCAAGTTAGGTTAGCTAACTATTATCCTATAAAGGATATTTAGCATTTCACATATTTAGCATTCTCTGTGATGAAGCTGACTTGACCCACAGCTGATAACTATCTATGAGGTATATATAAACCATAATATGTGATTCCTCACGCCTAATCAAGTTCTTTCTATGTTTTTTCTCTGAGGTTAAATTTATAGTCAGCATTTCACAAGGAAGTAAATTAATAACATTATAATATATGAAACAAGTGTAATTCTTATATTTTTTCAGAAATATATTCTGTAGGCAAAATTATATTTAAGATTGAGATTTTTTGATACAGGTACTGTTCCACAAAATTCAAATGGAACTCTATCACCCCAATCCTAAGTATGCTACATCTCCTATATTTTCTTAAAGTCTCATTAAGAGATCTCAAAAAATTATAATTTGATTTATCATGAAACTTACTGACTATGGGCCAAATCTTTAATTCCAGTAACATCATAAAATAGCATTATTACCTCCTTTGCTACCTATAGGTTGCAGAAGTTGTGTTAAGATTCACACAAATATATGTCATGGTCAGTTTCCTTTCTCTTTTCTTTTCTTTTCTTTTCTTTTCTTTTCTTTTCTTTTCTTTTCCTTTTCTTTTCTTTTCTTTCTTTTCTTTTCTTTTCTTTTTTCTTTCTTTTCTTTCTTTCTCTTTCTTTCTTTCTTTCTTTCTTTCTTTCTTTCTTTCTTTTCTTTCTTTCTTTCTTTTCTCTTAATGCATCTTTAATTAACGTGTTCTACATTGGTCAGAATTCCAATTCAAATGAAAACAACTAAAGAAAAGAGAGAACTTTCTTGGAATAGTGTATATCTGTAGATGGATCTCATATCTTATTTCAAAAGTGAGAACTCTCTTAAGAAGGTGTCTACACAGAGGCACCTGGGTGGCTCAGTTGGTTAAGCATCTGCTTTCAGCTCAGATCATGATCTCAAGGTCCTGGATTTGAGCCCCACATGGGCTCCTTGCTCAGGGGGATCCTGCTTCTCCCCCCTCTACCCCTCCCCCTGCTCATGCTCTGTCTCTCTCAAATAAATACAATCTTTTAAATATTTTTTTAAAAGGTGTTCACACATATCTAAGTAAAGGACATCTAAATGAAATGAAAATAACATGACAAATTCATTTGGCAATTTGGTAAAATACCACTTGTTCTACCTGAGACACAATTTTACTTCCAAACATCATTTTGACAAACATAATTTTATGATTTGGCATAATATTCTAGGATTATAGGATACTTAAAGCCTAGATCTTATAGTTCTCACAAAACACTAACTCTATAAATGAGGAAAATGGTCTATGTTCTTAGAATTATTTAATCACATTATTTATGACAGAAAACAGCTTTCTTGAATCCTAAACTTGTTGATTTTCTAGTAGTTGTGTACTCCTATTGTCGTGATCCTCCTCAGTGGTTTTAAAATACCCTGCTCCGATTTCAAGTTGAATTTATTTATTTATTTATTTATTTATTTATTTATTTATTTTAAAGGTTTATTTGTATGATTGAGACAGAACATGAGCAGGGGGAGGGGCAGAGGGAGAGAGAGAGAGAAAATCTCATGCAGAGCTTGATGCGGGTTTGATGCCATGACCTGGAGATCATGACCTGAGATGAAGCCAAGAGTCTGATATTTGACCAACTGAGCTACGCAGGTGCCCCAAGTTAACATTTAAATTATTAATTTTTATGGACTTTTGTACGATAGGGACTGTTTTGTTCATTTCTTTATTCTAATTTCTACCAGGCATTATACCATGTCCGGATATAAAGTAGCACTCAGTGATTCTGGTTAAAGAATTGAAGAAATGAAAGAATAATGACAACTAATTTCTTTCTTTATAATTATAAATGCCTTTCTGTATGTAGACTCTTTAAGTTGATAAAAATAAAGATCGTTTGTGTGAGGAAAGTTGTCACGTAAGGTACATTCAACGTAATAATCTCAAAGTAATTGTTTTGAGGACTATGATATTTGAAAATATGTATAAAGCTAAGCTGTAACATTCAACATTCATGAATTTAATTTTGGCAATTCCTCTCTATGCAACACTATTCTCTCCAAATCTATCTTTCCTATACATAAATACACTTTAGGGGATGAAATTAATCTTCTACAATTAAAAAAATATTCTATTAATGCAAATGTGTGCAAATTATTTTAGCATTTTAGGTTCACGAGTACTGTTAGAAGCTGCCTGCCTTCTGAGTCCCCACTGCAACACCCAAAGAAGATCTCCTTTCATCATTTTGACAATAGGAATGATTTTGTAAATACTCCTTGAATGTATTTCACAGGTCAGCAGTCTCACTCCAGTATAGATCTACATCTTAGATTAGATCATAATTTGTTTTCTGCTTTACCTTCACCCTGACGTGCTATTTCATGTAATGAAACAGTAAATCAATAGAATCCTTGTGGGTGGGATTCAGTAAAGAAAACAACCTGTGTTCTGCTTAATTATAAACTCATTAAAATGAGAACATGACATTTCCAAAGCACTGATTTATTCTTACAAGTCAAATTTCACTGAAAGTTAAGTGTGAGGCTTACTGTCCTGAAAACAATCTTAATTAATTAAAACCATGCACAAACGATCACTGATCTGTTTGGAGCTCAAGAGCCTACTGATTTTGTTCTCCAGAAGAATAAGCATAATAGGTCACAGATACGAAACCTGCTCAATTATAGCTGGAATTTCTACCTAGTCCAGAACTCTATAAAGAGAAAAATATATGCATTCTTAGAGGAAACTTATTCTTCTCTCATGATTTCTGTGTGATTTGATTACAATGTCAGGGAGAAAAACACTAGTTTGAGCCTTATAAAAGAAATTGTAGATATGTTTAGAGATGGTGTTCAAGGGCCCTAATATCCATATATAAATAGATACTTCATAATTTAACTACTCACATGAGACACACTTTAATTTACTAATATTTACTTTTCTTCTCTCTAGTCTCTTACTGATATGTTAGTATTTTATTTTTTAGAGGAGAGAATAAGACAGGACAATAAGACTTGGCGATTGGATCAAGGTCAAATAGGTAGTAAATGACAGAAGAATGTGCTACTCCTGTTATTTCTGGAAAAGTGATTACCCCGTGTGTCAAAACATTTGGACACATGGAGCATATTTTCTCAGAACATATAACTTGCCATGCCTGAGATTATCATGATTCGATCATACAGAGAGACTCTTCAAGGGCTCAGTCTCCCGGAGTCTCATTTGGAATTCAATGGCCATTTTGCATTAGTAACTTCAGTTACCACTTTGCATTATCATTCGCAGGAACTGTACTCTCAAATGTAGGCTAGAAAGCATCATATTTAAAAGCCATCTCTGCATGTCAATATTTTGAGAATGCAAAAACAAAACAAAATAAAAACCCGTGAATCCTATCAATCTCCCCCCGATCCGTTTTTCTTAACTGATCTGTTCCACAATTTGGACACTTAAGTCCTTAAAATTAACTTCACTATGTTTTTATTTGCTGTGACAAGACACCTCTGGCTTTCAGCACTTGGCAGATAATTAAAATATGTGGAATACTACTCTCCTGGTAGTTGCTTTACTTTGGAACGGATTTACTTGAGAAATAATGAAATATTGTTAACTTCTAGGCTTTCTCAGTCCATGAAAGGGTTAATTTATTTAAAAAGAGTGGTGAATTAAACAGGTGGACTAAAAGACACATTTCACATCATCATCAAAGTGTGATGTCTTTCTATGGAAATTGGGCAAAAACCTGTCCCGTAAGCTATTACTCTCCCTTGTAACTGGTCTCCCACTCACCAAGTCTGTCTTATCCTCAGGGAACAATGAAAAGAAGCATCTGCAAGGAAGTAGCAAGTGTTCTTTGGTCACCGATGTAATTGGATTGGGTATATTTATGTTCTGGCAGATTAGGGTCAAAGACTTGAATTGAATTTGAAATTGCACCGTAATTCTCACTAACTGAAAAAAAAAATTAGGAAGAAATGATCTCTGAAATTATATATTTAAAACTTGAAGCACCCAAGCCTGTAACATGTTTGCTCTGAAATATACCTCCCCACAGGGTCAATATTTTAAATAAGGAAATCTACATTTACTCTTCACTACAAATAGCTGGTAAGGACAAACTGTGAGTCAGAGGATTATGTTTAAGAAAGCTGCCTTCTCTATGCCCTCTTGATATCAGAAGTAAGGAGACGGGCATTGGGGTGAGAAGTAATTATTTCTGAGTTATTATATCATCTGAAATATTCTATTTCACATTTTTGTGGTTTTTAGAAATATATTTGGAAACACACAAATGTAATACCTACACACATAGATATCAAATATGTGTAACCTGTATACTTAAACAAATTTTCAAGCAGAAATGGATACGAGTAAAAAATTTGTATTCTTTTTAAAGTACTAGTTCCCAGAGGAAAGAATAAGGCTGCTGCAGTTTTCGCCAAAAATTAGTTTATTTAGATGTATGTATATATAGCCCAAATGAATGTGAAGATAATAATTTTGGACAGAGGATTTTTGAAATGCTGATGAACAAATTTAGACATATATAATAATTTTTATAGCCCTTCCACCTTTTGACTTTAGTTACCACATAATCGACAAAATTTCCACAATACAAGATGTTAACTTCATTATTTCTGAAAGCTACAATTTGGTCATTAGGTCAGAAAACTATATAGCTTTCAAAATATGATGGCCTACTGGGTCACCTGAATGACAGATGACCCTTTCTGTATGAAGACATTGCATTGTGGAAGGAAGCAAAATGTTCTCTATAATGAGGTGGGTCGGAGGGGCACCCCAAAAGAGGCCAATAGAAGAAATTCATGGTTCACTGATGAACACATTTTCACTCAAGAGTCAATAAATAAAATCAATATATGTTTTCCTTTAAGGAGAAGAGTCATAGTTCTAGGATCCAAATGCAGTTTTGATATTTCATAGAATGAGCAGTTTGATAATGTATATCATTTAGTATCTTCTGTGGTGGGGTGAAATGGCTTAAGATCTTCTAGGTACAAAATTGGCTTCATTGGGGATCCCTGGATGACTCAGCGGTTTAGCACCTGCCTTCAGCCCAGGGCATGATCCTGGGGTCCTGGGATCAAGTCCAACATTGGGGTCCCTGCGTGGAGCCTGCTTCTCCCTCTGCCTGTGTCTCTGCATCTCTCTCTTTGTGTCTCTCATGAATAAATAAATAAACCCTTAAAAAAATTTGCTTCCTTGCTAATGATCTTCAAAGCATTTTACATGTAAACATTTTGCTCTTTATCTTAGTTTTTTTCCCTTTCCCCTGAATAGATTATCTTTTCTTCCTCCTTGGACTCAATTTTTTAGTCACTGAACTTAACTGTTTCAATGACTTTCAATGCTAATTGAAAATTTAATATCTATATTTTACCTTTTGGTATTGTCTGAATATGCCCCCCCCACACACACACAAATTCATATGGTAAATCCTAATCACCAAAGGTGATGGTAGTAGGAGATAGGACTTTTGGGAGGTGGTCATGTCATGAGTGTGGAGCCCTGACAAACAGGATTAATGTTCTTCTCAAAGAGACCCCACAGAGCTTCCCTGTCCATTCTCCGCGTGAGACCCCAGTAAAAAATAATTAGTCTACAGCTGAGGAGAGGGCTCTTACCAGAACGTGACCATGCTAGCACCATAATCTTGGTGTTCCTAGTCATTAAAATTATAAGAAATAAACTGCTGTTTATGAACTACCCAGTCTATGGTATTTTGTTATGACAGCCTAAGCAGACTAAGACATCTTTCTAGATATAAAATTAAATGAATATACATGTGTAAAATAGCTGGCCCAATCCCTGGCATGTATTGAAATAACATAAAATATTTGGGGTGTGTGTGTGTGTGTGTGTGTACATGTAGGGACATGTACAGAGTTAATTTAGAGACATTACTTTTGAATAAAAGAATTTATAAAATAATCAGTCATAAATATATTCCCAAGGATTTTATTTATCCAATATGAGATGAGGGAATTTTAATGACTAATATGTCACTTCCATTGCTTCTGTCACCTTTAATAATCTGTACCAAGCACTGCTCTGGGTTGAAATATTAACTATCCCAGGTAACATGTAGGTCTTTGTAGAATTTGTGAATCTTCTTTTAAAAAAATTATTTATTTATTCATGAGAGACATCCACAGAGAGAGGCAGAGACACAGGCAGAGGGAGAAGCAGGTTCCAAGCAGGGAGCCACACGTGGGACTGGATCCCAGATCCTGGGATCATCCCCTGAGCTGAAGGCAGACGCTCAACTGCTGAGCCACCCAGGAGTCCCAGATTTGTGAACCTTCTTAACTTTACTTATATTCCCCCATGGTCTCCAAGATTTCTCAGCAGTCCTGAATGGATCACTGGGGAAATCATACAGATCCAGTATGAATCATTTAGACAAGGATTTTTCAGAATCATGTCTATCCAAAGAGTGTTCGAATCTATTTGGTGATCATACATCATTCTGATTTGGTTTTGGTGCCTTATGTATATCCTACTATGCTATAACTCACCTTCAACCAGTCCTCCAGATCAGTGATGTTTACTTTCTTTCTTTCTGTTTGTAAAATGCATATCGCTTCCTGTTGATATTTGTCCAGCAAAACAAAACAAACCAAAACAAAAAAAAACATTATTAGTTTATATCTCTCAGCTCCTTGAAGAATGCCCTGATTAAGCAACTTGCTACATTAAAAGCAAATATCTACATTAATAACTTTCCTACCAAAAAAAAAAAGAAAAAAGAAAAAAAAAATAACTTTCCTACCAAAATAACCAGTGGCAAACTTTCAAGACATTCTGTATTAAGTCCACTTCCTTTCCATCTTAAACACTAGGTATGTGCGGATCACAGTATGTGGGCATCTTCTAAAAGTCTCAATGTCACTTGTTAAAAGCACAAATGATTAGCCACAGAAACATTGTTAAATAAGGCTAACATTATGCATCCTGATGATGCTGGAGGGTTCAGATAGCTTTTGTCCTTGTTTCTCTACCCCAAGACTATCAAAATATCTTAGCAGGCCACTGTATACTCAGCGGGCGATCAATAAAAGTTAATAAGGATTCTTATCACTCACAAGGAGAAGTTACAGCACGAGAAACAGAAATATAAACAATTAACACACGGAATTTTTAAGATAAATGTCAGATATGTATTTCGGGTCAATGTTTACTTTCTTTGTGGTGTGAGCTTGATGTAATACTTGAGAAAATATAAAATACTGTACACTGAGGACAGAGCCTTCATATATCTTCTGGCCATTTCTTTCCAATTGAATGGTATCCTTTGAATCTGAGATCCAATTATCATCATTTGGGGAGAGATTCTGACTACCAATTTAAAAGAATTCCTTTTTTTAGCAGTCTGCAATGATACATGGAGACAATGTAGCTATGTCTTTATTTAGTGCTAAATTATCTACTTCACATAATAAGCAAATGTTGAAAATGAAGAAAGGGTACTCTGTACAATTTTTCTCAAATGACAAAGATTGGATGTCCAGTAATTGGCCCGAAGTCCTGATTTTTGGTCAATTACTTACATTTCAGACCATATTTTATATAAAAAGTTTAGCCTCTTTTTCTTGAGCTTTTACCCACTTAATAGATTGCTTCCTATTTATATAATGCCTATTTCTGAAGGATTTAATGTAATTTAGATTATTCATTAATCCTGATAATGTAACTGCAAGTTAGATGATTATGCCTTTACAGTGATGGAAACTGAGGCAGAGATAATTTTAGTGACTCTCATAAATTCCAACGATTTCCCATTTGTGACAATCTGCCTTCCAGGAGGAATTGTCACCTCATACACACTCGGCACTGGTAGGTCACCATATTCAAAAGTTTCCATAGAGACTGCCCCAAACTTTTATATTTTGTAGCTCATTAGCTGAGAGAGATGCTTTAGTTTTTTGCTACTGCATGTACATCTGGCAATAAAAATCTCCTCTGCAGGCACTAAAGCGGACATGAGGAGAAGAGCCTTACTCAAGAGCCTTAGTGGCACAAACAAGGCAGCTTTCTTCTCCTCATTATTAATATCAGATTGTGAAGCAGGTACAGTAGGACCCCAACAGAGGGCTAGTGGCTTAATGTCTCAAGCAGGAACATATGCCAGGAACAAGACTCTGGATCCCAGTCTAGTAGTGACAGTCCCTGGAAACCTATTAATGACATTCCAATTTTCAACGTATTTAGTATATTAAGTAAAACAAAAGCTTTCAGTGGGAAGCATCAGAGATGACAGCCATGTCCCCTACAACAATGTGAGTCTCTGGGTCCCCTTCCTGTATACAAAATGAAATAATAAACACAGATCTTAGATCTTACCTTTTTGAGTAATCACTCTGAGAGAAAGAGATCAGCATCCATACTGGAACTTGTCCTTATAGAGATCCCTTATTTTTATTTTTTTTATTTTTTAAAAGATTTTATTTATTCATGAGAGACACAGAGAGACAGGCAGAGACACAGGCAGAGAGGAGCAGGCTCCATGCAAGGAGCCGGACATGGGACTCCATCCCAGGACCCTGGGATCATGCCCTGAGCCAAAGGCAGCTGCTCAAGCACTGAGCCACCCAGGTGCCCCTGGAATTTGTCCCTATAGAGACACCTTATTTTTAAAGAAAAGGAGATCCATAGTACCAGCTGATATACTGAAAAAAAAAAAAAAAAAAAAGATGTTCATAGGAGAACACCTATAGGAATCATGTCAAATTTAAAATAACTGTCCAGGGCAGCCCAGGTGGCTGAGCGGTTTAACGCAGCCTTCAGCCCAGGGCCTGATCCTGGAGACCTGGGATCGAGTCCCACATCGGGCTCCCTGCAGGGAGCCTGCTTCTCCCTCTGCATGTGTCTCTGCCTCTCTGTGTGTGTGTGTGTCTCTCATGAATAAATAAATAAATAAAATCTTTAAAATAAATAAATAAATAAAATAACTGTCCAGTAATAATTTTGATGATTGCCAATGATACTAAAGAAGTGGATGTGGGGACATAGGATGTAAATTCCAATTGCAGAACTGAAATGGAATGTGGCTACTTAATACCTACTTTAAGATGCTACTGTTTTGGCAGAACTCATTTCTAAGGATTTCTTTGTGCTTATGATTTTTCCCTTTTGGTGATTGAATTTTGAACAAAGTAAGTAATGTACTATTAGAAAGCTATCCTTAATTTTGATATCTCAAGAAAATAAGGAATATGGCTGTATTGTATCTATTGAATATCTCTAACATCGTTAGAAATGCTGAATGTGTCATACGTATTTAATAAAGCCACAGTTCATATAATTTAATAGACTAAAACAGAAAAACGGAGCTGACACCACATATTTATCATACTCTTCACAGAAGAAGATAAAGAAAACCACCAACAATCTATTCAGGGGAAAGGGAAGTAAGCTCTGTGGTACAGAGCCAGAGAGATAACACAGGCAGGAGACTTTGCTCCCTGCAATGAAATGTGAACGTCTTTAAGAGATGTGAAGTAATACAAGCAGAAATGATAGATGGAAGATTTCTGCTTGAAACAATGCATGTAAGGTATTATCCAAATCACCCTCTGTGAAAGTCCTTGCTCTTTTTGTAAAAGCAAGAGGAGAAAATCAATATATAGTTACAGAATATAGTATTAATAGTTCAGGGATTTTTTTTTCAGACTTGTTTTCCAAACATTTTTTTTTCACATGGTAAATTGTACTTATGTCTATACTAATCTTGAGATCTGCTTTTTTTCAAGTACAAAATGGATGTGATGCAGTATGTCAGGGTTTGCTAGGCATTCTGAGAGTACTTAGTAAGTTTCAGATTCCAGAATTATTCCCGATCCGTTGAGTAGAACTACCATATACCTTTTGCTACTGTCACAAAGTACCACAAACTTTGTAGCTTAAAACAACATACATTTACTGTGTTACAGTTCTGGAAGTCAGATTCCAAAAATAGGTCTCACTGGGCTAATGTCAGGATATCAGTAGGGCTGGTTCCTTCTGGAAGCTCTGAGGATAATCCATCCTCTTGTCTTCTCCAGCATCTAAAAGCTCAGCATCCCTTAAATCTTAACCCCCTTCCTCCATCTTCAAGGCTAGTAGGTAGGGTAGCATCTTCAAATCTCTCTCTTTCTACTTTTGTAGTCACATTACTTGTTTTGATTCTGACTTCTTGCTTCCTTCTTTTAAGGGCTCTTATGGTTAGGCCCACCTAGATAATCTAGGATAATCTTCTTGCCTCAAATTTCTTCAATTACTCACATCTGCACAATCTCTTTTGATATCTAAGGTAACATATTCACAGATTTGGGGGATTGGGACTTCCAACATCTCTGGGCGTTGTTCAGCCTACTACATCAAGTCCCGGTAGAAAAAGATGATCTCTCTAAGCAACTCAGTTCTATGATTCTGTGTTTACCAACATTTTTGTTAGTACATAAAACTATTTCCGAATTCAGTCATTCATCCAATCATTAACTTATGTAATCATTCCTTATTCAATAAACATTTGTTTTATAGCTACTGGATGTGAATCACAAAACCAGTGCAAGGAGACACAGAATAGATTGAAAAAGAAACGCCTACCCATGTGGAATTGTATCTTTCAATATAGTTCTTAAACTGAATTCATGTGTTTGTTACCTAATATCTGCAAGGAGTGGTCCACTTACAAATAAGCAGACATGTAGTAGACAGAACATGTTATATATTGTTTTCATTGAAATTATGGTTGTTCTTTCAGAAGCGGATTGCAACATAGTGTAAAGAATAAGAATCATGCATGGGGATATATCATAGAATTGCTAAGAAAAAAGGAAAGAAAAGAGGAAGAAAGAAAGAAAAGAAGAAAGAAAAATGAACGAATAAACGAACAAAAGAAAGAAAGAAAGAAAGAGAAAAGAAGAAAAGGAAGCCTGTAAGACTACAGCCTAGGGAGATAAATTGAGCAATTGACATACTGCTAGGGTGTCAATAAAATCAAATTCTGCCCGTTAGAGGAATAATGAGCTCTTTTCTCTCTGCACCCAAGGGAGATTAATTCAAGAACATGTATTTTATTCATGTTCTTCACCTCTCGCTGCAAAATAAAAGTGCTAAAACTGGTCATCTGGGGGTGGTTTTCCTTTTTATTCTCTCTTCTGAGAAGAAACATGTTGCATAACTTCTATTATGCACAGAATAGCATAATAGACATTTTGTTGTTTGGATTCCTGGCCAAGTGATTTAATGAATGCTCAATTAAAAGATATGTTTTTTTTTTTTATAATTATCATAACAGAACTGACAGAAAATTTCCTCTCCTGTTAAAAATGTCCAAAGTTAGGCAACAATCTGCTGATGCCATGCACGAAATGAAAACGAGCCAGTCACTGAAAGAAAGCAATAGCTTTCATTCTCTATAGTCAGGCTCTTCTGAAACAGCCCCAGAAACTTCCATCTTGCCTCAGCCTCCTGCTTTCTGTTTCTCTGAGTTTCTCTCTTGCCTGATGCTACCACACATTTATGCCACCGCTCCTGTCTGTTCTCTTGGGATAGAGCAGAGACATTGGGTGCAACAATATCCCTATACCACATGAGCATTTTCTCCTCACTTGTGCTGTTTTATCTTTAGGTATTCCATGCTTGGAAGTGGCTCCCTAGACTTATAGGTATCCTTTCAGATTTGCCTTCTAATTTGAACTTTCCCATTTCCTCAAATTTCTCTGGAAAACCCATCCACCGTCCGTGCAATTGAATGAGAAAAGCCTGATGAGGTTATCTGAGCTCTATGCTAATGTGTACTCCTGGCTTTATAGGATTCCACTTACAGAAAACGTATTTTTATTTGAACAGGGAGCCATCGATACTAAAATCCCATGCTTCTCAAATACCTGTGGACCAGTAAATTTAGGATATCAAAAGTTAAACAGGATGCATCTGTCTGAAGTATGCATCTTACTTCATTCAGATTTAATTGATTAGAAGTAAGTTACAGCACTGCTTATGTATTATTAGATGGAACGTACAATTTGTGTTAGAATTCCTAAAGCCAAGACTTGAGTTTCTAATAAATCTTGTCCTTGTGATAGGCTTTTCAGATTTGTCTATCTCTAGAACTCTCTCTGCAGAACACCATAGAAAACATATTTAACTTGTCTGCTACCATGGATATTCCTGTAGAAGGGTTTGAGGGTAACTGCCTAAAACAATATTTGGATTTAGCTTTGCTGGATGATGTTGCAGAGTCTCTCATCATCCATTTGTTATCACTATCAACTTTAGGCCTGGAATGGGGAAAGCAGAGGTTAGCTTTGAACTCTGTGTTTAAGTAAATTTTTAGTAATGATTTCCTCAATGATAAAAGAAACAGTTGAGAAATAGAGGGTTCAGAATAAAAGCTGATGGCAAAAAACTGAATAGTACTAAGAGGAAAGATCTTTCTTATATTCTAGCCCGTTATCAATCATACTGATGGCAACCACAGGAAATCAACTATGAGTTGAGTATTACGAATTATCTAGAGCCATGCCCACATTTTACAGGTAAGATGAATGAGGCATGTGGAAGGTGAGAAGATTTCTCCTGGATCTCCCATCCTCTCATTGGAAGAAGAAATCGGCATCTTATAAATGGAATTAGTTAAGAAAGCTTTCTATGGTAATTGCAAACCCCCAGATAGCATCAGCTAAAGGTAAAAAGGAAATTTATTAAGTCATGTAAGCAAATCATGAAATGAGTGGAGGTTGAGCTGTACTGGGAGTTGACTGGCTATAAACACTTAAATTTAGCTCTTCTCTCGGCTTCCTGCATCAGCTTCATGTTCTCTTTTTGTGCATGGACTTTTTCTGAACATCAAAAATAGAGCAGTAGGTGTCTCATTCTTTCATTTAAACAGCTTCTTACCTACAAGGATCATCTCCTGTTCTTCCTTTTCCAGAATTTAGGATCATATGGAAGAAGTCAAGCTGGTCTGGCTTGAATCATATGATCATCCCTTGGACCATGGAAATATGAGTTAGATTAATTTTCTAATTCTGCATCACCAAGAAACAGCTTTTAAAGGAAAGGAAAGATGACAGGGTGTTGGGCAGATAAAATAAAAGCCCCTCCCCTTGGGTGCTGGGTCTTTAGTGGGAGGGACACATTGGGTTTTTGAAGTGCGTACATCTACTCTCCAATGGGAGTATTTCATACCCAGCATGCTCCAATTTTGTCCACCCAGGTTATTCATTATCGAAATCAGTTCTAATAGCGCTAGCAAATTAGCTTGGTTACAAGGTGATAAGGAGGGATTATTAGGGTTATTAAGGATTAAAGGATTAACTTTTCCTCCCATTATCAGCCTTTAAAAAAAAAAATCATTCTATCAAACCCAGTAGCCATATATTGTATGAGACAATGTATACAGACAAGTAAAATGGTCATTTCGGATTGCATCAAATTACCCACTTACTTTTCAGAAGTAGTCTAATTTAGATTTCTCCCCAAATATTATTTTTCACTACAACCATGTTTGATGCTTTCTTCAAAAAGATCATCTTGTCCACTTTGAAATACAAATTAGGGTAATGTTTAAGTGACATGAACCTATCTCTACTGCTCATACACAGACTTTATCTGAAAGTGTGTGAGTGTCTTATAGCCCTTTCATTTTCAAAACAATAAATATGTTGCTTCCCATAGGCATGTGCATAAATGTCTACAAGAAATGCATTAATCCTCTTAATTGGATGGGCTATTAATAAGGATAAGTCACATGTTTCTGTGTTTCTGACTACCATAAGCAGCACACTACTTCTTAGATTTCTTTTTAATTTTTAAAAGGAAACAGAATTATTCTGATATAGCTGCGACTTTCTACCTATATATAAAACTTTGAAATTGGATTTCAATATAAAGAAGAAGAAAAAAAAAGAAAGCTCTGTGATACCTATCCACAAATGGGATGTAGAAATGTAACAACCAAAATATATGTAGCTATCTATATATATTTATTGACACATTGATACACACACATATATATTATATAACACATATATAATAGATATTTTAACAATAAAAGCTTAGGTATGAGTCCAGCTTCAGAACTAATTAGTGAGCCTTAGTGAACCTAATACAGTGTTAATTATAGGTTCTATTTAGGGAAAGAAGAAACAGCAAATTGTAGAGAAAGTGCTTTATGGAGGTAACCAGGGCCCTGACCTCTACTCTACCTTCTGTGATCTTGAGAATAACACTGTCACAGATACCAGGACCCTTCCTCCTCATTCATACCTGTATATCTTTCATAAAAAGGATAATATCAAGAAAAAAGTAAAGGAAACCCACAATATTTCACCAAAAACTAATCTTGAGATCTTGAGGCATTTTATTAGTCAAATTGTGTTCACCATGCCATAGGAGTATTTTTGCTTTCCTACCTGCTGTCAGAGAGAGAAACATTCACTAACATCTCACAAATTAAAATATTAGAATAGTTTCTTCATTCCCCTCTCAATTCAGCACCTTGTGTAACCATAGCAACTCACAGGTACAAGGGAGCAGGACAAGTTACCCCTAATTCTGGCTTCTCCAAGTGTCCTGTCTAATATTTGATATTTCATGATTTATAGCTCCAGTATCAAATAAAACATGCCATGTTCTTATATTCAAAGTCTGTAATTATTCTTCCTGCTTTTGAAACCACAATGAGAGCTATGGAGATTATTAGCAATACTATGGCTTAAATCTCCCCATCTTGAATACTGTGTCTGCTTTCTTCTAACTGAGTAAGAATACCTACCGTCTGAGAGACTAGAGCTGGGGTCCCCACAGATTTTTGTGAAATTGTAATTCCAGCTTCTCAGATAGACATAGAATAAAAGAACAAGAGTGAGAGAGAACACATGGTGCCGTAGAAAGAGCTTGAACTTTAAAGTGCAACTGTCCTGTTTTGAATCTCAGGCCTTCAAAACCTACCAGAAGGAATTTCAGCTAGTCACTTCTGTGTCTGAGTATCTGTTTCCCCATCTTCAAAACAGAGAGATTGATAGACACTTCTTAAGATCATTGACGTGATTTAATGAGATGGCATATATAAGTCCCCAAGCGTAAAGTGAGCTGAACTACAAAAAATGTAGCAAATGTTCTGAATCACGGTCTCCCCTCCCCTTCAATAGTTAACCAGAGTAGACAACGAGAGCTACAATGCAATTGGAGTAAACAGGAGAATAAAAAAATAAAGCTTAAAGCTCCAGAAAGAAATCTCAGATAAATCTGAAATTCCTGTTGGTGTCTTGGCATTGATTCCAATGTGGCAAACCCAGAAGTTGCTCCCCTTAGCAACTGGCCATGCCCCTTGAATAGTCTAAATCTCCTGAGTCCTTCAGCCAGTGACTCAGTGCAGCTCTTCTCTTAGCGACATCTGGAGAAGACAGCTTGGAGAGGTAGTCCCACTGAGCTTTCTAGGGGAACATTGACGTTATAAACCATTTAAAGGACCTTTAAATGGATCTTTTAAAGGTTCAAACTCTCTAGAGTTACCTTAAGAAAGCAGGTCTGGAAACTAGAGAGCATCATATCTCAATAGTTCCCTCAATATCTCATGCTGTTTTGTAAAGCACATACCACCCAGCTGAGCCTTGTGTTCAAGGTGACTCATACCTCCCACTGCTGATAGGACAGGATGTTACAGCACAAAAGCCATCAGCCTCTCCCAAGAATTCCTCTCTCAAGCATCCATAGGCTTTGGCAAAGTCACAAATGCCTCTTTGCATTTCCTGTTGATAAGAGCTGCCCAAATATCCCAAATTCCTTAAGGCTAGAAAGGCAAAAATAAACTTCAAAGCAGCCTCTGGATTACGATTTCAATAATCATGTTATATTTTGAGAAGTGAATTTTAAGCCACCAAGGTCATGCTGATATGTTACTAGTCGTTTTCTAGCCGCCGTGGGGAAGGGTAGCATAAAAAGGGTCCCGCATTCCATGTCAGCTGACAAGGGGTCTAATCCCAGCTCTGTCACTAGGCAATTATGTGAATTTATGTGAATCATTCAATAGCTCTGGACCTAAGGGCCCTCATCTATGCAGACTAAATTATTTCTGAGCTCCCATCCAGGACTAAGATTCTATGATCTGTACCCTCATTTTGCTTGGATAGCCAGGTGGATTGAATGCTCTCTCAGAAGTGTTAACCATCCTTTCTGAGAACACTTGCACACAAGGTTATTAGGTAAATAAAAAAAAGTGTTTCTGTTTGCAGAAAAAAAAAAAAAAACCCTCTTTGCACTATGCCTTCAAATTAATATTTAATGCATTAATATAAAGTTCATGCAAACAAAGTTGTCTATTCCTTTCATTTTATTTGGCAAAGGTGGATTTTCTGAGCATGATATGTTAACTAATATACCAAATATATGACAAATATATCATTTGGCGGTTATGTGGCTCATTAAGTACTTTCAAATTGGAGACACCATTCAATAATTTTATTTTACTTCTAACTATTTAGCAATGATTTCATTTGTGTCTTGATGCCCAAATTACATTTATGATAAGTTTATTTTCAGATTCAGTTTATATTTCACTAGCATCTATGGTGAATCATTCACTCACCAATGAAAATACCAGCGGATGGTAAGATGACTTTGGTTTATAAGAACTGTATCCAAACAATAGCAAAATTTTGCCTTAACTACGTTGTGAAAATACTTAGACAAAAATATACCAATGAACCATGTGACATAATTTTTCAGGGGCAAAATATTTCAAGCAGTATATTTATATATGCAATCACCTGAGAGATATACATAGGCATCATTATTCAGATCTAATTTTATGTATCTTAAAAAAAAAAAAAATTCTGTATCTTTTTGTTGTTTGTTATTTTGTTTTTGTTTTGCTTAACGCTTTAGTTTGTTAGAATTATAGAGCTCCATTGTAAAACCTGATATTCATAATCACAATAGTAGATGCTGCAGGACTCAATTATAATTAAGGAAATTGGACTAATAGTTGCCTTATCCACCAGTAGAGATACATCAAATCCTAATCAGAAGGACTTATGCTTTCCTATACATGAATTGCACATAATCAGAGACAACCTTAGGTAAAGGTAAAGCTCATTATGGAAGGGATATTGTTGGAGTTTTAGGTACAACAACAATAACCTCTAGAGAAGACATAGAGAAAGAGGTAGTTCATTTGCTTATGTATGATAAAATACATATATTTTAATACCAATGTCACTTATGGAGTGTCTGTCATAAGTCAGTCACTCTGTTGAACATGAACATGAACATGAACATATAGCAGAGGCTGAGTCAATGACTGTCCCAAAGTCCTCTAGAAGTAGAGAAAACAAGGAGACAGATAAATACCAATTAGTATGATTGGTACTTTTTTAGGTGTCACATGCAAACATCTATTTAATGCATAGCTCTACATGATGGGGGCAAGAGAGGCTTCACAGATGAGGGACATGTATTCAAAAGAACACTGTCTAAAAGAAGGTTCTTGGAGGGACAGAAAGAGGTGATACAAAATTAACAAATTTACATCTTGACTTACATATACAGACTTTTGTGAATTTTATCAATGTGAGTCAGCCAATCAAAACTGCTTCACAGATAAGCGACTTTACTAAAGCAATTTTCTACATCAGTAAACTGTAACATAGAATTTAGGGTCAGTGGTGACTTTGCATGGAAGTAAAAATACTAAAAGTTGCCTGGTTTCTCTATCCTTTTTTTTCCTCAGAATCTCAGCAGCTGGGATCCCTGGGTGGCTCAATGGTTTAGCGCCTGCCTTTGGCCCAGGGTGCGATTCTGGAGACCCGGGATCGAATCCCACGTCGGGCTCCCGGTGCATGGAGCCTGCTTCTCCCTCTGCCTATGTCTCTGCCTCTCTCTCTCTGTGTGACTATCATAAATTAAAAAAAAAAAAAAAAAAAAAAAGAATCTCAGCAGCTATGCCATATGTGAATCAAGTAGATAATGAGTCTCCTGAACAACAATGGCAGTGATGCATATACATATACATATATATCAGATACATATAGAGGTGGGTAAACTGGTCCCTGATGCTGAGATAGAGAAAATATCCATATGAATAAAAATGCCCAGCTCTATGTGATATGTGATTTAGTAGTTATATACAGAAGAACACAGGGGAAGAGATGCCTATGTGAGCTTTGAGATTGGTTTAAGTTAGTGATTCTGACTGTGTGAACTTTTGTGTAATTTCTCTCTAGTCAATGATAGACAATTACAGAAAATTGATTTTAAATGTCCAGTATAATGCTGCAATAAATAGGTCTGATATATATATATATATATATATATATATATATATATATATATTTGTGTTTTTGTTTCCTTCAAGTAAATACCCAAAAGTGGAATCATTGGGTTGTATGGTCTTTCTATTTTTAATATTTTGAGGAAGCCTCTATATGGTTTTCCATATGGCTATATTGTTTACAGTGGCCAAAATAGATAAACAACCAAGTGTCCATTGATAGATGAATAGATTTTTAAAATATGTGGTGTATACGTACAAGGTATGCTACTCACACATAAAAATAAAGAAATTTTGCCATTTGTGACAACAGAGATGGGCCTACAGAGTATTATGCTAAGTAAAATAAGTCAGACAGAAAATTACAAATGCCACATGCTTTCACTTACACATGGAATCTAAAAAATAAAATGCATGATAACCTCAAAAAGCAGAAATAAACTCACAAACACAGAAAACAAACTGGTGGTTGCCAGAAGGAAGAGGGTTATTAGGATGGACAAAACAGGTGAAGGGGATTTAAAGATACAAACTTGTAGTATAAAATAAATAAGTCACAGGGATAAAAAGTACAGTGTATAAAATATAGTCAATAATTTTGTAATAACTTTGTGTGGTGACAGATGGTAACTATACTTACCATGGTGAGCATCTTGTAATGTATATAATTGTGAAATCACTAGGTGGTACACCTGAAACTAGTATAATATTGTATGTCAATTATACTTCAACTTAAAAAATCAAGTAATTATTGATAAGGAGGGACTTTAAAAATAAATAAATAAGTAGTCCAATATATCCAGCTGGAGGTAGGCAGGCAACATTCAAACTGCAAAGTAACATTCAAACTGCAAACCAAATGAAGCATTTATAGAGTGACTGGTGTCAGAATCATATACACAGTATAGAGCCCACATGTCTTCTTGAATACACCTCTTAGATTCACTGATCATGAAGAATGTGATGAACAAATCTAAAATTGCTACCAACATGTTATTGGTTAGCTGAATGCTTTCATTGAAACAATGCCAACCCCAGTAAATTTTCCCTGGAGTTTGAAAAAGTCTCAGAAACTTTTCTTGGTAGAGTTAAATATGGGTTTCTATAAATAGAAAGACAAAAAAAAAAAAAAGTAAAACCTGTTTCTTACTAGCCAAAAGGGGGAAAAAAAAAACTACAACGATGTAAAGCTACAGCCTTTAAGGAGAGAACATAAAATTGAGTAAAAACACGTAGTATTTATATTGTAAGAGAGTCAGAACCCATTTAAAAGATCTTGAGATGGGGACTGTGTGGATATTATTCACCAACTAATGTAAATAATATGATTTATTATCAGGAATGGTGATGATTAAATCTATTCTATATAATTGGGGATGTTTTAAGGTCACCATATTGTGTTTTCATTAATTGATTTATCCATCTAACCATTCATCCAGCTTTAATTAGGCCTCGTCTGTTTGTTCACTCAATGTTTACCTTAAATGTTTATGCTTGCTGGTTATTTTGCCAAATTCTGTGGATTTTGAGATTCTTCTTAAGGAAGATGGATAAACAATATCAACCAACATAAAATTATTTTGTTAGACATAATCATATGTTGTCATTGAAAAATTACTTCACCTTTTATCTGACAAGATATTGTATGTGTGTGCATGTGTGCATGCATGTGTGTGTGAAATAGAGTAGTTTGATGTAAATTCGTGGTATCCAGAAGCTACAAATGGTTTCTCTTTGAATATGCTTGCTTGAGGCAAGAAAGGTGCATATAAACATTATCAGTTAGAAGTACACTTAATTTGCTAGTAAAAAATGAGATTTTTTCTATTCATTCCATATGTAACAGTTCTCAGAACTCAAAATTATGAAACGAAAGTTTATCTTTTAAGACTCAGACCATATTTGTTGAAGGTTATGGAAAGAGACAGTGTCGACATCATCCTTGTCTGTCTAGTTCATAGAAAGTCAAAATGATATTATTTAAAAACATGCCCAGCTTAAACACTACCCACGAGCCATCTGATCTTCTTGTCTTTTGAATTTGTCCTGCATTTTGATGTAAATCTCAAGCACTTTCTTACAAAAGAGAAGTTCTGAGGTTGTTGTTTTTTTTTAATTGAAGTATAACTGACATTCAGCATGATATTAGTATCAGGTGTACAACATCATGATTCAGCATTTGCATACATTGTGAAATGATCACAGTGAGACTAGTCAACCATCTGTCACCACACCAAGCTACACATTTGTTTTCCTTGTGATGAGAACTTTTAAGATGTATTTCCTTAACAACTTTCAGATTTGTAATACAATATTATTGACTCTAGTCACTGTGCTGTATAGACATCATGCTGTATCAAATTAATACGATGTATTCACTTTGCAAGTGGAAGTTTGTACCCCTTGATCCTCGTCACTCTAACACTCCCCCCCTTTAGCAACTACCAATCTACTCTCTGTACCTGTGAGTTTTGTTTTGTTTGTTCATCTGTTTTGCTTTTTAGATTTCATGTACAAGTAAAATCACATGATTTTTCTTTCTCTATTTGACTTATTTCATTTAGCATAATACTCTCAAAGTCTATCCATATTGTCACCAAGGGCAAGATTTCATTCTTTTTTATGACTATATGGTATTCCATTGTGTGTATATGTATGTGACATACATAATCTTTATGCATTCATCTATCAGTGGACACTTAGGTTGCTTCCATATCCTGAGTATTGTAAATACTGCTGCAATGAACATTGGGGTGCCTATATCTTTTCCAATTACTGTTTCTGTTTTCTTCAGGTAAATACTGGGGAATACAATTGCTGGGTCATGTAGTACTTCTATTTTTAATTTTTCGAGAACCTTCCAAACTCTTTTCCATAGTGGATTCACCAACTTCCCTTAAAAGCAATGGCAAGAAAAGCAAAAATAAACAAATGGGACTATATTAAACTAAAATGCTTCTGTAGAGTGAAGGAAACCATCAGCAGAATAAAAAGGCAATCTACTGAATGGGAGAAGATATTTGCAAATCATATATCAGATAAGGGGTTCGTACCCAAATTTCTGAGTTTTTAGCCTCAAAAGTCTGCAAGAAAAAAAGCAGTCTCCCTAGTACATCAGGTACGTCTCTTTAATATGTTCTTGACATGGGAGAGATGACATTTACATCCGGATGATCATGAGAACTGAGAGAAAATAAACATCACATATTTGCTTGAATGAATTGATCAATAAGCATTTACTGTATAATGTGCCTTTGGGTTATTACTCGAAAAGGCAAAATACATTAATCAGAAATAATTAAAATAATGTCACTTGATTTACCACTTTCTTTTTTGCATATTTGATAAGTAGTGATTTTTTTTTTTTTAAATTTTTATTTATTTATGATAGTCACAGAGAGAGAGAGAGAGAGAGAGAGGCAGAGACACAGGCAGAGGGAGAAGCAGGCTCCATGCACCGGGAGCCCGATGTGGGATTCGATCCCGGGTCTCCAGGATCGCGCCCTGGGCCAAAGGCAGGCACCAAACCGCTGCGCCACCCAGGGATCCCTAAGTAGTGATTTTTTAAGACCATTTTTTTTCACCTCAGTTTTGGTAGAGTATTGTGTATATTGCTAATATGCCAATGGTTAAAAATATAAAACGGAAATTGTCTATGCAATAGATTTAGCTCTGCCTTGCTAGCATTTCTTCCAAGTGCTACAAGGAAGAGCAAGACACATAAGGACAAAACTCCTGCTGTATATGTATTGATTATTTAACAGTGGAGGCAAATCGAGGCACAAGTATTTACAATAGAGGAATGTACATTCTAAGAGCCAGATGATCAGTTCAGTTGAGTAAAAGATCTTTTCTGACTGCTAGAGCTAAAATGTTCAATTCTTTTCTAAATCTACACAGGCTTTTTTATTTTTAATGTTTAGAAAACAGTTTTCCTCAGAGTACACGTGTGCCTCTTCTTCAACATTATTAAATGGTCATTAGAGGCTGCTGCATAGGGAACATATAAATGAAATGATATAAAAGGTGTAGCAGTTTCAGTAGACAAGATGATAAATTACTATGAGGAGAGCTGGCTCAAAGAAAAACAGCAGTAAGAGCCGATGGTAGAAGCAGCCTTCACAGAAAGCACAATAACTCAGCTGTCACAGGTTACTGGGCTCTTGGAGAGTTGACAATGATGTAAGTGCAAAGCTGGTTCTATAGAATGACTCAAACCATAGGCTTAGAAATACACTCTCACTAAAGTCAATATTGCCACCTGTTCACCTGGACCACTTCCCAGCAAACATGGAAATATCATCACTCAGGAGATTCAAAAGGGTACTGGTGGGTGTTGGTCCCCTGGTTTGGAGCATGGACAGGATATGCTGAATTTGAAAAAGAAAATAAAGTTGGAAAGATGTTTATTTCATTTTACAATAGCCTCCATCCGACTCATTCAATACAGGTGTAATTGTAAAAGGACTCAGAATGACAGTGATACTCGCCATGTGGCAGAGGAGTGAAGACTCAAGTGCTAGGAATATTTTAATTCTTGGGGGAGGGGGGTTTACAACACCCTTCCCACATTGTTTCCATACTAGAAGAGACTGACAGAAGAAGGAGGAAGGAAGAGAGGTAGACAGACAAAGGCAGAGACAGACAGACAGACAGATACACACACACAAAACACAGAGGGTAAGGGAGAGAGAGAGAGATTTATCAGGAATCAGTGAGGCCTCTTCAATGCCAATGAGCTGGTATTTCCTGTCCCAGTGAAAGTTTATGGACATCACAGGCAGATTATAATAATGCAATGCATATTTTTTTAAGGTAATGGTTTTCAACCCTGACTGCACTTTAGAATGACCTAGAAAAGCTAATTTATACTATTCCATTCCTGGGTCCCAACCCAGACCAATTAAATCAGAATTTCTGGAAATATAAATCTCCATAGGTAATTTTAACACAAAGCAAAAGTTGGAAAACTACTGGTCCAAGGGTATAGAGAACAAAATGAGATGTATTTTGATAGAGTTGACTATTTATCATGTTATTTGAATTTGTGAAGTTTGAATCTGTAAGCATGTTATGGTAAAAAATATCATCCATGCCTCTCAGCATCAAGAATGGATATAATAAATAATTGAGAGAGGACCCATTGACCTCAAGATACTTCAGATAAATATGAGGTTTCCTCCAGATGCTAAATATTCTTCGCATGCTGTGACACAATGCATATCTTAAGGGCTAAGTATACAACATGTTTTCTTATGCCAATATCTGTGTATTTGACCATTGGTTAGCAATGGAACAAATTTTTTTTTTTTTTACATTTTTGTTAGTGTTGTCATGTAGGGAAAAATGTGAAGTTGAAATATTCTTTCTAAGATGCATGCGGTAGTCCTGGACTGTCACTAGAATTTGAGTCTGTCTCTTCTCCCAAGATTTGAGTGACAACCTCATATATTTTATGATTATGATTATTATTATTACTACTATTTATTTCTAAAATTGAGTTAATAATATTTCCCATGACCATAGAGAGAAAATTAAACATAAAATAACAATGTGCAGTGTGAATGCAAGGAATATGTAGCAGAAAACTATTTTGGCATACTATTCGGCATATGTTTTCCTGGATAATCTCTTACATTGATATACATTCATTTGGTTTTAAAAGTTGAGAACAGGACATAAGATTACAAGGTTTTAGAAAAATATGTGAAGCTGAGCTAGTTTTCCCCCACTTCCTGGAGTAGGAAATACAGTTCCCACTTGGAGCCAGGAGTGAAAGGGAAAAGCAGAAGGTCCCTATGCTGGAGTTCTTCTGAAAAGTGATGCACCGTCTCTTCAGACCTCAAGAAAATAGGATAAGAGGAACTTTAGGTAGGTTGGGGGAATATGAAAGTAGATGGTTCTAATTCTTCACTTTAATAGCGTATTCCAGGGAAATTAAAATTTTGTGCCCAGAAAGGCAAAGAGAACGAGTTTTGGAAATTAAGACTTATGTCTTTAGAGAGAAAAGGTCTGAGCTCCATCACAGTAGATGCAGCAGACCTGCTCCCAAAAGAATAACAAAAGAGCTTTGCTGGACCTAGATTCAGAGACGCCTTATGTTTAGGAAGAAAAGACAACATAGCTGAACCCCTCATGTAACAAAGGATGAGGTGGGCCCAGGTATACTTTAGTAGATACCATGTCAGATGTTCCCATCCACAGTCCTGGGGCAATATTCATGGAACAGCACCACCACTCCCTCAAACTTCAGAGAAAACCAAGCAAATGATAGAGAGCAACTCCAATGTGGCTGGCATTTTTTTTTTTTTTTCTCCACCATCCATCAGAGTTGGGTGCAAAATAGAAATGGTTTTGTTGTGGAGTGTTAAAATCACACTTCATGCCTGTCTGAAATTGTGACCTAGATTTGTACCTAAGGTGGAATGTGTATCAATAGCATACAAAACAAAATAAAACAAAATGCACACACACATCTATCATAGGATGGACGTCTCTGACTCTCTCTAGATTGTTGGTAATCAACACTTCACATAAATTTTGCCGTGTTAAACTGATTATATAAAATCTCCTGAATTCTTGCTTTTTTTTTTTTTTTTGTGAATTTTGTGCAGTGCTTCCTGTTTTATGGTTCTTTTCACTGTTTTTCTCACTGTTCGACTCAACTTGGACTTAGAGTATGCCACAGCTTTCAAGTTGATCTTGGTGAGCCAGGTTACTAAACTCAAGACCAGGTAACTCATGCATTAGGCAAATTCAAAGTAAACTCCACTCTTTAAACAGCATTAACCATCAAAATAATGAGCAGTTCCATATATAAACATGTGCATGTGCACACAGTTTATCACCCTTCCACTTTGTATAATAAAATACTTCAAACTGGCATGTGAAAGTTACATCTGCAATATGTTAATTGATTGCAGTACTGGCTTTTCCTTTAGGGAGAATAACAAAACTGGGTCTAAAAAGAAGAGTAATAAGAAGGTCAATTGGTAACTAAAATTAGGTGAAGAGAGAGAACGATCTGGGATCAGGTGAGAGTTGGTTCCTTCTACTGAAGAACAAGACGCATAGCTTATGTCCTCAGGGGATGAGCTGCCTCAGAGTGAGGACTCCCCTACCTACTCTGCCCTACATGTAACCTCCAGCCCCATCCCACACACAAACTAAACATTCAAACAAGTCAAAAAAAAAAAAAAAAAGTGGAAGACCTTGATTCCCTGAAAGGGAGTGACTACATAGAGCATCTTATCTTCCTTTTCTGAAAATATGGTAACTTGCTTGTCTTGACCATCACTTCCTCTAACCACTGTTGTTATCTAAGGTGAACCAGAAGATGCTACAATAGAGTCAAAATGACAGTGGCCAAAGAAAATAGGATACACAAGTGTTTTTCTTTCACGTAGCTGTATGTAGGACTTCGGCTGCAGTACTGCAGGCATGTTTAGGAATCGAGGGAGATGCTGGGAGCCCTGCTGCTCACCCACAGTGGAACCAAAGTGAAATAATAAGAGGTGTCCTTATGGGAGTCAGAGGTACTCCCACAACCAAAGAATGCCCAAAACCCTGCAAAAACTAACCCACATAGGTTGTATTGTCTGCCTCACAACTCAGTGGCCACATGCCATTTGCAAAGAATAAGCTTATATTCATGAGCAAGTCAGAATCTGTCCTGTTAGATGCCTATGGGATGAAGGTCAGCATCTGCTCTGTTGTTTGAGTTTGATTACAGGGAAGACAAATCTGAACAGAGAGTTCTGACCTGGATATGGGAAAAGGAGAGGATATTTTTTTGGAGGAGTAGCAATAGGAGCTGCTGTGCCGTTACAGCCTCACTAGCAAGATCATTGAGACCCATCTGTATATGCACGAGCTTCTTGTTTTAGGTGGGAGGTTAATTAAGCAGATTTTCACTTCTTATACATTTATATACATGAAACATATTTCCTTTGAGTCTAACGTTTATTGATTTGTTTATGGATTTAATAATTTCACTTATTCTGAACATTTACGCTTCCTCTCTCACTCTCCAGTCCTAAGCTGGCCTCAATACACTGTAGTATATTTAGCATTGTAAATCTACCACAACACCAAAAAGCCTGGAATGCACATAATTTTCAAGAGTGAAAATGGCTGGAGAGCATGAAGTCTCATTATCCATAGGTAAGTGACTGAACTCTGGGTCTAGATATTTAAATATAAATAGTTCCTGATATCTGGGCTGTGACAGATGTAAGTCACATTATCACTTCTTAATTGCCTCCATTACTAACTTCATTACTTCTTTTTGGCTTGAGGAGGACCCTGTGCAAGCTCATGGGGCTCCACTGCTTCGAGTGAGAGAGAAATGAGCACTTTTCCAAGGGTACATTGCTGGAATTTTGTTGATACTCATCACACTCGGAGCCCAGGTTACGTTGAACGAGTGGCTGGAATGATCCTTGGGGAGTTCACTGCAGTGTGGGCTCCCTGAGCGGTGCAAGTGCCTAAAGCCAGCCCTGCCTATCACATTTTCCAGTCTCTTCCTCTTCCTATCACCTCGTCTCCTGGAGCCCATGGCGCTGTGTTGTACCTAGAGGGACCGTTTGCTTTTCTTAGATAACTGGTCTATTTTACCGTCAACATTATTTTCCTACCATTGAGATACAATTTATTTTTTTTTTAAAGAAAAATCTCCATAGTGTCATGCTATATTATGCAAGGGGATGTTAACTTTCCCAGAAGTATATGAAGTCTGAAGGGTTGAATGGAAAATACAAGATCACATTTCCTTAGTTGCTGATAGAAATGGGACAATTAGCTGTCTTATACATGCACTTTGGGTCATATTTTGTTGGTGGTTGGTATTTTTCAATAATACTCTCTCTAGAGCTTTCCTGTCTCTGATTATCAGCTGATAATCTTCAAATCCCTTTGCCCTTTTCTCTTTCATGCAGATGTTTAAGCGCCTTCATTTATAGGTTTATGTAATGTATTCACTGAGTGCTTGTCAGAGCTGCTGCTTCTATGTTTTGTTTTTTTCAGAATCTTTCTTGGCAATGGATAACTAAGATTTTTACCTGCACTGAAAGACAGAGTCTATGTTGAAATGATGTCAAAATAGTTTATTGAAAAGTGAAAAATTCAAGTTTTCTCTTTTTGAACTCTGTAAGAAATTATTTACATTTATATTTACATTTACATTTAAAAATGCTAAGCACTCCGCTAGGCACTTGGCAAACGTATCATCCAATCCACACTCCCTGCTTCCAAGTCAGAGAGCTCGAGAGCAATGCTAGAGTAGACAGGTATGTAGACTTGAGCAGGACATGCAAAAGAAGGATGGCACATGGAAATCGCCGAGAAACACCCAGTCTCCATCCAGAGACAGCCCCTTCTCCCTTAGATAGACAGCTTTTGCAATTTAGCAGAGTTTGAGAAGCAGAAGATACGTGCCATAGGGACTTTGACAACTTTGAAGAATCACCTGCCACCACCGCTGCACATCCCATACCATGGGTTTCTCTTAGGTGCTCATGGGAAGACTGTGGATGCGAACATGCATGAAAGATTGGGGGAAGAAAGCAGGGAGGATCCAGAGGGTAGTGTGGTAATTTCAAGATGGGAAGAAGAAAACCAAAGAGACCCCCATAAAAAAACACAATGCGGAACTCTGCAGGCTGCTACCCACTTGCTCCAACAATTCTGGAGCATACTTTTCACTTTGCAAAATAAAACCTTTGCTGCTTTAGCTCTCTATCCAGTCTTTCTACTGAATTCTCTCCTTTGAGAAGACAAGAACCGAGGAATTTTATAATTCACTACCCGGTAACAAGCATCACGTAAGTAAAGTGTGAAAATACAAGGCATATGAAATATAAGGAATGATAAAATGAGTGACACTGACTCAAGTTCTGTTTTTGCCATACTAGCTGTGAAACCCTGGGCAAGTTACTTACTTTGAACTTGGTTTTCTGGTTTGCATAATGGGAGGATAAAAATATTGCCTGCTCTGAGGAAGAAATAGGAGCATAAACATAAAGTTCTTAGAACAGTGTCTGGCACACAGTCAGCATTAAATAAATGTTAGATATTTTTACTATTATCCTTAAAGCAGAGTCCAAACGCAGAATTGTGGTCAGAACCATGGGAGCTAGGGAGGGAGAGAAAATGTCTTCCTTGAATAAATGTAGAAAAAAAAAATAAGTGGCTACAAAGGCAGTGAGTGTATTGCATACATCTTCATGGGTTAGTAGAAACATCCTTTGGCTTGGGCCAGCTGTTGAGATGAGTGTACGGTGTGTGAGTGCATATGAATGTACATAAGCTATGTGTGGGTATGCATATGTGAGTGCAGATGTGTATGTGTGTGTTGGAGGGGTTCAGAGAGAGTTTTACCTTGTATTTTTTCTTTTCCAAATAGAGGACTAGATTCACTAAACCCATTATATCATTTGTATCATTTATAATTCTTTGGTTGCAACATCATCTAAATTTGTCTAATTATTTTTTTAAAGATTTTTAAAATTTGTTTATTAGAGAGAGAGCAAGATAGAGAGAGAGAGAGAGAGAGACTGAGTACAAGCAGGAGGAGAGGCAAAGGTAGAGGGAGAGGCAGGCTCATCAACGAGAAGGAAGCCAGTCTTGGGGCTGGATCCCAGGACTCCAGAATCATGACCCAAGCTGAAGGCAGACATGTAACTGACTGAGCCACCCAGGCACCCCTTGACTAATTATTTATATAAAAAAATTATCAGAAGTTTGGGAGAATGCACACGATCAGATGGAAGGGTAAAGAACCAGGCCCAGAGAAGTGAGAAAACCCAGCAGTCATGGTCATGGAGACTATTCAGGAGTATCCTTTGGATTCTTCTGCTAAATTGAATCAATTCCAACTGCTTCTTTCATGCTTCCCCTCAAGACTCAAGGTTCTTGTTACTGTCCTACCTCTGTCTGCCTCCAAAGTCTGCCATTCTCTTCACTTCAAAGGTGTCAAGGCCAAAAAACACCCTACCCATGACAGAGTCACAATTCCTTGTTTTATTGTGCAGGAATAAGGAAATTCCTGAATGGGGAGAGCTCCTGGGTGAAGGTGCCCACCAGTAGCAAGAAGTAAAGGGAGAAGAAGAGTGTAGTTCTAGGACAGCTGTCCATAGGATGTTTGCCCACTATGGGGTGTAGACTAATTGTGGGAATTGTCTCCTTTTGCATGAGCAGACATCAGAAGTGCAGGACCAGTGGCCTTGCTTTGATTTATAGGGATTAACGGAAATGAGTAGGCTGGGATGTCTGAGATGGTGTCTGCTGTGGCTGCTGTTTATGGCTTAGCTAAATGCTGTCTTGCTGTGAGTCCCCTACTGGTTCCAATCCCATTTCTCCATCGTTCCCATGGCACAGAGACTGACTGGTCCTACTTTGGTAATCTGACCACTCCGTGGGTTTCTCCTTGATTTACAATCCACTGTAGCACCACCCATTGGAAGGTGACTGTTCCCGAAAAGGAGAGACAATGAATACTGTGCAGCCAGATGATCGAAAAGAGCAGCTCCTAGCCTGAGGGTGTGATGACCCCAAGCCTTTAAAGTCTTTTGAAAAAGTTTTTTTTTTTTTCTTTTATGTATTGTAATGATAAATGCAAGAAAAATGAGGGACACATTTTTGGAGGGAGATAGCTTATGTAGGAAGAGACAGGAATAGAGAGAAGACAGAGGGAGTGAGATAGATTTAAAAAATATAAAAATAAAAATAAATATAGTATTCAGATTTTAAATTTAATTCATGTCTTTTAAATCTGTAATATACACCAAACTGTGCATCCCACGAGTCCCCCCAAAACGCCTTCAGGTTTGTTACAGGACATTATGGGGTATACTACATTTCAAAAAAAATCTTATCATGAAGTATTCATCACAGGACAAAAAACATATTCATAAATATTGAATTATCTTTAATGATTTTTCACAGTCATATTCATATGGCTGCATTCTGTGACATTTCCACAGAACTTTTTAAAAATATACATGCATGTATATTATGAGTCACATGATTCAAAAAGATGCCCACAACATTACGATAAACTAAAAAAAAAAAGTTATAAAAATATCCCATTCTTCAAAGTAGATGCCTAAAATATTTATTTCATTTATAAATTCTTTATAAATTAATTGACCATATATATTTTTAACCACTTAATTTTTATGAGGATTTCGTTGAGGAAAGATAACAGCTATCCCACAGATCGTGACATTATGAGCGTAAATCTTTAAAGAAGAATATTAGCATTCCACCACAGTATAAAGATATGATTTAATGATGTTAGTAATTTCAAATCATATTCAGAATTTATTCAAAACTAGGTACTTTCATTCTGTGCATCACTGAACAGAAATTGCTTTGTGACACTTTTTCTGATTCACAAGGTAAAAATAATCCTCTGCCGTTCTTAGTTTCATAACGATACGTTAATAATGCTGTTGTAGTACAAACAACGGTGTATATTATTTAGTAACGAGGTGGGGAGGGGGCATGTATCCCAGGCTCATGTTTGAGGCAATTAAAACAGAAGCTTATATGTGTCCTTGTGGTCTCAACACTTAGCACAAGACTGACCTTCTGATAGCAGAACTCAGTGAGATTGATCTTTCTGTTAAATAATAAAATGGTTATAAAATGATACAAGGGAAGAAAGGGGGGATTAAGCACAGAACATAATTTCTTCCACTTCCAGGTCCACTGTTGACTAACTTTGTATCCTTGGGAAAAGAACTCCTTTTTTATGTTCATGAAAGGATACACAACGGTTTGAGTTGTTTTTAGATGAAAAGTGATAAAGTATCTCCTAATAGACATGCCGAGTATGGTTAAGGGCTTTGGCATGCTCTTACATATCCTTGAGAATAACTGCTTTGTGTTCAATATCCAAGAAAATATAAGGACAATCAGGCAATTAAAGGAGAGAGGGATCTGCGGCAGGCATGAGATTTTCCTTAAAGTATTGACACACTGAGCACTTGAAAATATGTTTTCATTATGCTCCTGTCTGGGAGTCTTGGGAGCCAGTAAGATGAGATAATTCAGGGAAATTCTTTTAAAAATGTTTATTGAACCCTTTTATTTAGGAATTCTGCTATGATGGATATGAGTAAATCAACAGAAAAATCTTTCATTCTAAAGAAAAATGCAGACAAGTAAATAAAAATAATAATAATACCAATATATGAAAAATCAAGGCAAATACAATGCAAATTCACTAGAGATAATGAATGTTTGAGTCATTTTTCTCAAGGCATTTACTCTTGAGATCTTATGATAAGAAAACTCTAACACCAGCGGTGTGCTGGAACCAACGCTTACAGGCTCAGGTGGGCTGATTGTGTGCATCATTTCCCAACTCTTTTTTCAGTGGTATCATGTTGGGGATGGTGTGGGTATCCACACCCAAGAAATAGACAGACATTAGAAATCGAGACTTTCCTTTACTGCAATACCTAGAAACATTTTTTTTTCCAAATGTTTATATGGTGATATTTTTGTACTACTGTGTACAATTCTAAAATAAAATAATTGAAGAGAAGAGGAAGATACTTTTACGTCTTTAGGCTAGGACAGCTTAACATTTTATATATATTTTTCTCACATCTCCAAAGTCATGCTTTGCATGCTGGTGATAGCTCTAGAGTGATTGTTTTATTTACTTGTATCCAGGAACCTTCAGGAAAAAAATGCAATAAATAATTCAAAGTTCCTAATGAATGCTTTTCTTATTAAGGTATCAGATAAACTTATTAGAGTGATCATTTTGACTGAAGTTAAGTGACTTTTAAGCATTTTCCCCTTAGGTGATAGTCTCATTATTAAATATCACAGATAATAATGCTAGTCGTATGTTACAGATCAATGGATGGTAAACATGAAATACCCAGTTGGTAGATTGCTGTGGAAACTGACCAACCACCAGCCGCAGTGATCAAATGACCTGAGGGGATCATCATTTGCCAAAATATCAGCAGAAATTCACAGGACAGCTTTGTTGGATGGAGTGCAGTTATGCTTAGTAGAAATTAATTTCACAGTTTCCCTTTTCACCAGTGATCACCGAGGATCCATGTTCGATTGCCAATAAATAAGACTCCATTTGTTCCTTGAAATAATTATTGGTGTGAAATAGAACTTGCAGAAGCCAGTTGTTGTAGCCTGTGGCTATTTCTCCTCCACTAGAGCGCTCTAAATTCGTTAACTTTTAGCAATTACTTTTGTACCAGACGATTATCTTTCTAACCCAATCGATTTGTCCATATTTTCCTTGCTACATCGTCTGCAAGCTGGGTAGAAAAATCCTCCTGTTTGGATACCGAGTGGCGGCCAAATTTCCATTTTAGAGTTATTTTTTTGGTTTATGAAATTGTAAAACCCTGACTTCTCTAGCAAGAAGTTGTTCCCTTACTCAGTTATTATCAGTGATGTGTAATAATGAGTAATAATGTGATGTGTAATAATGATTCCCCCACCCTTCTCAGGCTTCATTAACCACAGAGAAGGGTTTTAAAGAGTTTTGGATGAGTAAATATAACCTTCCCCCTGAATTGCAGCAGGTGGGGACAGATTACAGCATTGAGCTACTTCTTAGTGATCTGTCCACCCAGAGCTGGTCTGTTAGGCTCCCCGTGATCTGCTGCAGGCAGGAGCTGAGGGGTGGAGTCGGGTTGGGGGTAGGTTGTAACTGCTAGTACTTCCTGAAGGCAGATAAAGCTTAGCAAGTAAAGGTAGGAGAAAAGGTCAGGAACATACAACAACACGTTTCCCCTCGAGTCCTAGCCAAAAAATGTAGAAAAGAGATTTCCTTTGCATTTTTCACAGGATGTTTGAAAGGGCTGTTTATTCTATTAGAGATCTAAGGATCTAAAAACATGATGAATTATGGAAGGACCTGGATTTATATTGTTTTTTGATCTAGGTCTCCTCCACATTTATGAGATGTCCTCTCCCACATTGGAAAGGTTTGTTTCTATGGGAGGGAGAAGCCAATACAGACTAAAAACAAATAGTCAGGACTCTTCCAAGGGAAGTGTTGAAGGACAGTGGGCTAATTCAGTAGCAGTAGGCATGGAGATCAGAGAACCACAAGGTTTGGGTGGGAAACAACTTAGTATGTTTGCAACATTGGTGAAATTTCTAGTACAACAGCCTCATGCCACCCCACCCCCCTTATCTAGTTTGACATTTTGCGTTTCAGTCTCCTGTCTGGAAGCAGATGATCCTCCTCAAGTCTTGTTAGAAGGCCAATGGCAGCCTAACCCTCATCATGCTACATCATTCACCACCCTTCATCTCATCATGTGGGCATTTTATCATCTTGCATCTGCACGAGAAGGGGTGAGCACAGGCCAATAAGAAGAAAGGTGAATACACTGAGATATTTTGAGAGAGAGAAAGACTACAGTAGCACTTTTTTTTACAGTTTATAATTAGAATAATTCTACTTTATTATAGTTAATCATAAATATCTTAGTGTACCTAATTTAAAATTAAATTTTATCCGGGTACCTGGGTGGCTCAGTCAGTTAAGCATCTGACTCTTGGTTTTGGCTGAGGTCATGATGTCAGTGTCTTGAAATCAAGCCCAGCATTGGGCTCTACACTCAGCAGGGAGTCTGCATCCCCTCTCTGCCTGCCCCCGCCACTTGCAGGGGGCACAAGCTCATGCACATGCATTCACGCGTGCAAGCGAGCACACACACACACACACACACACTCTCACAAATTAATAAATCTTTAAAAAATAAATAAAATTAAACTTTATCATAAGTATGCATATGTAGGAAAAAAGTATATGTTAAATTTCGGTACTATCCATAGCTTTAGGAATCCACTGGGGGTCTTACAACATATTCCCCACACCCTGCAAGGGGCGACTACTATATATATTGAACATATAAATAAGCCTGGCACCAAATTAGAAGCTTTTCCTCTTCCAATTGTTTTAATATTTTTAATAATTCAAGGGGTATATCTTGCCATTATCTACCTAATTTTCAAGTGAGGAATTGGAGTTTTGGAGTGAGTATACAGTTTTCTCAAACTCACATTGCTCGCAAATGTCAGAGTTAGAATTCAACCTAAAAAGTCTCATTCCAAAGCTCATACTCTTATTGATTATGCTTTACCAATCACTATATTTCTCACTTAGTTCCTAACTATGTGAAATACATATGAAAAGTATTGGTTGACTACTGCCGTGTATCAAAATACCATAAATTTAATATCTGGGAACAACATCTATTTCTTAGCTCATAGTTCTATAGGTCAGAAGTACTGAACAGGCTAGTTTTTCTGCTCAAGATTGAAAATAAGGTGTCAGCTGGGGTGGTTTTTCACTTAGAGGCTCAGAGCAATAACAAATTTGCTTCCAAGTTCATTCTTATGGTAGGTAGATATCAATTCCTTCCAATTAGAGGACAGAAGTCCTTATTTTCCCCTAGAGCTCTCATTTGGGCACTACTTGTAGCTACTATCTCTTCCCTGGGGAGCTTGCAACCTGGATGTTCTCTTTCCTCCAGGCCAGCCAGTCAGCAATTTCTGGCTACTAGACTAGTAGGAGAAATCTCTTTGCTCTTAAGTGATCATGAGATTAAATCAGGCCCACTTGGATAACCTCCCTTTCTTAAAGTCATATGAAGGTCCACATAATATAATCTGGTCACAGAAGTAAAATGCATCCTACTCTCAGCTCCAGGTACTATCGAAGACATCTACACAAGGAGCAGGACCATGCTTGAGGACCATGTTAGCATTCTGACTATGAGGAATGAGTGACAATCTCAAAGTGTTGTGAAAATTAAGGCTAATAATCCTAAGTGATGAATTGAGCATCATTATTAGCATATGACACTTGATGATGCATGGTAATGATAATGATGATACCACAAAAGGAGACTTATTTTCAGGTCTAAGGGACATGCATGGAGATCAAATCAGGCAATAAAATCAGAAATGCAGAGTCAAGTAACCCAGATAAGAAATAAGACTGATATGTACAGTGAGGGGTACAGGATTTTTTTGTTGGGGATAAATTCTAATATTTATAGCTTACACAATGTATTTATTGGATATTGGAAGCTTGTTAGGTAGGGATTAGACCAAATTTTAAGACATAGGAATAGGGTCAGTATTCTCTGTATTGAATTCCAGGCTTTGTACTGCTAGTTTAATTGCATCCAAGGTATGCAGCTTCTCTCTGATCCTACCTGATATTCTTGGAATCAACCCCTGTCTTCCCTGTCTTATAAATTTTCTTGTCCCTTTCATATATTACCAAATTCCCTAGTACTAGTTCATTCTTATCTTCCATGTGTGATTATCAATTTATACATCTACCAAGAGGAATTTATAGCATCTTTCTGATATATATATATATATATATATATATATATATATATTTCCATATTATGTCTTATGCACAAGTGATATAAAAGCCATGGTAGTTGGCTAATATAAATTATGATTGTATCAGATGGAGTTTTGGCATAGTACCTATTAGATCAGGTTATGGCAGCTGTATGGGAGCTCATAATTCTTTCTTGTCCATATTTTCTCACAAGCTTATGTAAAACCAAATTGTAAACAAGGATATAAGATAGGTATATGACCATTAATCACCAGATTTTACAACAAAGTAATAATTATCAAGATATAGAGATTCTATATCAAGAATGCTTGGCATTAATGAGAATGGTAATTGTTGAATAAAAAGAGCTCCCTTCATTCATAAAACATTATTGAGTACGTAGTTTGTGCTAGGCATTGGTAGTATATAGCGGGGATAATTAATATCTGCTCTCAAAGAGATTATATTTAGGGATAAAACAGAGAAGTAAATCAATGATTAAAAAGTATGTTGATTTATGCCAAAGTTATGCTCAAAAAGCTATAGGGACAAGTCTTATTTTAAAACCACAGAAAGGGGGATCCCTGGGTGGCTCAGTGTTTTAGCGCCAGCCTTTGGCCCAGGACGTGATCTGGGGTTCTGGGATTGAGTCCTGCATCAGGCTCACTGCATGGAGCCTGCTTTTCCCTCTGCTGTGTCTCTGCTTCTCTCTGTCTCATGAATAAATAAATAAAATCTTTTAAAAAATAAAGATAAATAAAACCACAGAAAGGCAATAACTTGAATAGGAAAATAGGAGACTGTGATTTGACTGTATATGCCATTGAGGCATAGACTCCAGGCTTGTCCCACTCTTCACGTTTCCTATCATCTTATCATGCATATAATAGATTTGTAATCCATATATGTTCAATGGCTAAAGGAGAAAAAAGTTCGTTGATAACTTTGACTACTAATACCTTTGTTCCTTTCTCTTACTTATCCTCAAATAAAAATTACAACCTAACTATTTCATTTTCTTCCGTGGATCTGGCTTCAGGGGACTCTTGCTCTACCCCTCATTTAGGGTTCAGACCTAACTCCATCAGCCTAATCTGGTGGTTCTTGACCAGAAATATTTTTCCTTCCAAGTATTCAGCAAGATCTAGAGACATTCTTATGAGGGGACAGGTGGCAGTGTGGGTTGTTACTGGCATCAAGTGGGTAGAAGCCAGTGATGTTAGCACACATCTATAATGCAGAGAATCAACCCTCTTCCCATCAAAGAATCATCTGGCCAAAATACCAGTAGTACAGATGCAGAAAACCCTGATCTAATCTCATCTTTCTAACCTCAGGTATTGCTTCAGAGAAGGACATCTGATCTAGGCTGATCTAACCAGACAAAAGGTGGAAGGTTTTCTTAGATGTCAGGAGAATGAAGCTCTATCAGTGGAATATAAATCTGGAAGTGTTTATTGAATGTGGAAGTATCTAGGGCTGAGACTGAAGAGATCAATTCGAGACCATGAAGAGAAAGTTATAGCGGATTAGCATCCACATCAAGGAGGCTGAGTCAAGAAACATAAAAAGAGATTAATATAATTTGAGCAAGGAGATTAAACATAGCTTGAAACCTCCCGTACCTCTGAATGTTTTAATGATATAATCCAGGTCATTCTCTTTAAATTATTTGAATATGTAGTCCTGATAATTTGCAACAAAACCCTTCAATCTGATGAAGAGTAAATGAGTGCATTACAAATAAGACATAGGTAAAGGCAAAAAACAAAAAACAAACCAACAAAACAAAACAAAACAAAACAATATGTGAAGGGAGGGGTTAGCAAATGTAAAGAGGGTTGTGAGTCAATGTGATTTATTCCAGCACCCCACTCTGACATACTCTAAGCACTGCCAAGAGCACGTGTTATAGAAAGAGAAATGCTGATGCCCCTAGCATGTTCAAAAAGATCTCATTGATTCTCAATACAATCACCTTTGCACTCAGAGAGCCCTTGATCAAAAAGATGCTGTATCCCCACCCCCAATTCCACACAGTCCTAAAGATTTCCCATTAATTCATCCTCTTCTACAAAGTCTCCCCAGACCCCACTGGTCGTAATCAACACCATCCTTTCCCCATCAGAATACAGTATGAAAGAAAATTATTTTAATTTCTTCCATATGCTCTATTACAGTCTGATAGTCAAGAGCTATATTTTTTTCTGCTTATTAGATTTGGGCTATGAAAAATCTAAGTGCATTCTTTATCATCTTTGTAATTCACTTTTTAGAAGACTATTTTATACCTAGTAGAAACTCATGAAGTCTTATTTAATCAAATAATGCTATATAGGCCAAATAACACGACAGCTTTTTTTTTTTTTTTCCATTAGAGGGTAAAATAACATTTTAAAATCCTTAAGAAATTGTCCTTCTATACCTGTGACACAGCTCACAGATCCAATTTATCGGGATGGCGGGGTGGTGGTGCCAAAAATAAAAAACCCTGGATTTTAAACTTGGATTTCAATGCTCTTATTGATGATGTCTCCTTCAGGTTTAAAGCCCTTGCCTCCTCCTGATGTGATCTCAAAAAATGGTTTTGGTTCTTCTACCTTTATCCATGTTTATTATTTTGGAGCATAGAAACAGAAGAGTATCACCAAACACTGCTACTGTCCTCAGAAGGGAGTAATAGGACACTACTGTTATCCTCAGTTGTTGTACGTATATTTGTCTCAAACAAATAGAGCAATAACATTCCCTTTGTGCTAATTGAAGCTGACATTTATGTACTTTTAGATTTTTCTTGGGAGTAAGACAATCTGCAGACACAGGATGTAGCTTCTCTGTGCTATCTCCTAACACCAGGATAATATCTCAGAAAATCTGTTCAGATCCTGCACCCCACCTTTTAAAATTTTCCAGCAGCTTCTCAAATCTCAAAGATACTGGCCAGAAGGTTTCATATGGTGTATTAGGACCATTGGATACTATTTCTTGTCTCCGTCTAGGCCGCCCCCTTCTTCATATGCTCTCCTCTGAACATCTGCTACTATGCATTCATTACTTTCAACAAAGCATGCTCTTCCCTACATCATTGGTTTTGCTTATGATGCTTACTGTATTAGGAGGCATTCTCCACTCCCTTGGTGACATGATTTATTTCTATCCATATTCAGGACTTAAATCTTGAACCTTTCTGATCTTCCGGCCACCCCACCACAGATCAAGTTGAGAACTCCCTCCTCTTTGCATTATCATCCTCTCATGGAATCTCTTTTCTGATGGCTGCTTCCCTCCCCAAACAACTTGGAAGTCCTTTAAGGAAGGAAGCTTTTTGTATTAATGTTTTTATTCATTAAATGAAGGGGTATCTAATATTTGGAACTATAATCCGCATTGATAATGTAAAAGGCTCAGAACATAAGAGTGTGTGTACATGTTTCTAAGTGATGTTCACTGCGAAATTTTCTCCTTTTCTTTTTCATCTTCTACCTTTATTTATTTATTTATCTATCTATCTATTTATTTATTCATTCATTCATGAGAGAGAATGAGAGAGAGAGGCAGAGACACAGGCAGGGGGAGATGCAGGCTCCATGCAGGGAGCCTGACATGGGACTCGATCCCAGGACCCCTCGATGGAGGACCCCTGGGCTGAAGCCAGTGCTAAACCGCTGAGCCACCCGGGCTGCCCCCATATTATATTTAAATAAAAACTACCCTCTCCCCTACTATTCTGCCTCTCTCTACATCCAAGTAAAGAGTATCACCATCTACTCAACTATTCTGACACACGTTCTGAGAGTCATATGATCTCCTCCTTTCCCCATCCCTCCCTTGCACCCTGGCTGTCCTGTCTCTACTGGTTCCATCTCAACTCAAGTGTTTGTCCAGCCCATAACCACTCCTGCGTTAGGTAATGGAAATAGCCACCATGCGGACGTCATACTTTCATAATTATCTTTCTATAATCTTTTAAAAATGCAAATAAAAATCAAGCCATGTCCTTCTATGTTAGTTTCCTAAGGCTTTCATAACAAATTGCTACAACGTTGATAGCTTAAAACAACAGAAATGTATTTTCTCACAGTTCTTTGAGACAGAAGCCCTAAATCAAGGTGTTAGCAGGGCTGCACTCTCCTGAAGTTTCTTTTTATATATATATATTTTTAATTTATTTATTCATTAGAGAGAGAGAGAGAGGGAGAGAGAGAGAGAGAGGCAGAGACACAGGCAGAGGGAGAAGCAGGCTCCATGCAGGAGCCCGATGTGGGACTCCATCCGGGACTCCGGGACCACGCTCTAGGCCAAAGGCAGATGCTAAACCGCTGCGCCACCCAGGGATCCTCATCTCCTGAAGTTCCTAGGGGAAAACACTCCCTCACTTCTCTCAACTTCTGGTTGGATCCAGAGTTTTCCTGACTTGTGGCCATGTAATTCCAATCTCTGCCTTCACCTTCACATGGCTTTTTCCTTGTGCATCTTGGTCTCAATTTCTCCTTTGCCCATTCTTATGAAGACATCTGTTAGATTTAGGGGCCACTGTAATTCTAGGATGTGCTTATCTTGAAATCTTTAACGTAATTATGTCTGCAAAGACCCCTTTTCCAAATAAAGTCACAATTACAGGTTTCTGGTGGACCTATCTTGGGGGTGGAGTGGGGGAGTGGTACTATTTAACTCGTTGATGGTTTCCTAATGCCTACGTACACAATTAAAAAAAATGCTGTATATTAATAAAATAAAAGGTAAAGAACTTCAAGCTGAAAAATTTCAATTTATTAGGTTTAGTTTTTGTGGCTTCTATTATTGTGTGTTCACATTTTTTTTTTCTGTGCTCCAGACTAGAGGATAAATAAGTTCATGAGAGCAGATATCATATATACAATTTCCAGCAGCATAAATCCAGGTGTCTAGAGCACCACTGGCATCAGTAAGTAAGTTGGACAAGTAAATCAAATAATTACTGAAGAAAATACTGTTAAATAGTGTTAGAAACAAAATTCAACAGTAAATTTGAAGCTCTAATTGGCTTTATTAAGCAATTCAGGAATTGGGTAGCATCCCATCTAGCAAGTAGAGAGATGCTATGAGGAGCTACACAAAATGGAATGATTTTATAGGCAGAAACAGGAGAGAAAATTTGCAAAAGAAAATAAAAGATTATTTCAGGCAAGGTCACCTTCCCTTAGGGAGAAGAGCAGAGGATTTCATTAGTTGGATTACCACATCTTCCTATGGGGAGTGGAAAGGGCCCTTGTAACAGATTATTTCCTTGGAGCTGACCAGAATATGCCTGACTGCCCAGTTAAGACCACATTTCTGGAGGAGGTTGAAACTGCAATTAGGTTGGGTATTAAGCTTCGGTTTGGTGATTTGGTCTTCCATAAATGACTCTATTTGGAGCTTGTGGTTTAACAATAGAGAAAGAATCTCATTGACCCATTCTAAAATAATTATTATGTCCTCAGCTACTCCCACCATGTCTGAGGAATAACTTGGAACACCCTACTAAAGTTAATGTACTGAGAAGGGCTCATATTAATCCTTCTACCTTATAAGTGCTCAAAACTGAGGGTTTACACCAAGGATAGGGAAGTTTACCTATTTAGAAACAGAAATAAAGCTTGACCTAAATATAGCTTTATTGATCCTCGAGTTTTTTTCTTAAGCAAAAGCATAAAATATTCTGTGATGATTTATTTTTAAATTGAGTTTATATTCTTGATTTCATAAACCATTTCATTTTTAAATATTGTATGGAAAATGCCTTTTATATGGTTTCAAGGAAGCATATTCCAAATCATTGTGGAATATGCTTAACAATAATCAAATAATATTAAATCAATACTGTAAGAAAAAAATAGTGATATATAAATGATAAATAATAAAAAAAGAAAGGGTATATATGGGATGCCTGGGTGGCTCTGTAGTTGAGCATCTGCCTTTGGTTCAGGGTGTGATCCCAGGGTTCTGGAATCAAATCCCGCATCAGGCTCCATGCAGGGAGTCTGCTTCTCCCTCTGCCTATGTCTCTGCCTCTCTCTCTGTCTCTCATGAATACATAAATAAAATCTTAAAAAAAAAGAAAGGGTGTATAACTAAGATAATTCCAAAGACACCAAAGTAATAACATAGCTAGATATTTCATACTGACTAGTAAGAACTTATAACCTACTGATTGTTAAACATTTTGAACAGTTACCTCAAAAGCAACATTAGTCATTGTTTGAATTTTAATATTTGTTTAAAGCTTATGGCAAGAAAAGTGTTTAAGTCCATTAAAGTATAAAAATGTAGTTTTATTTTAATCAAATCAGTGAAAAGATGGCTTTCAATCTCTTTAGAAACGTTAACATTATTCTCATAATAATAAGCTAGATAGGTTAGATTTTAATTAAAAAATATTTTGGAGTCATTGCAATATTCAAATGTCTCTCAAATATTTATTTAGAATTCTCATTGACCTCAAAAGTCAGAAACAGAAAAAGAATTATAACTATAAAGTACATTTTTTTTCAGCTTTCACACTTTAAAAGAAGTCTGAGCAAATAAGAAAATTAATCAATATAACCAATTCGAAAAGAAAATAGAACTACATCAAAGTTATTCAATTTTGTATTTTTTTTATTAAGTACCCACTGTATCAAAGAAATTGGATAATGCATGCTAATATATGTATTTTCATCTTATGAATCAAGTTTGATATAATATATAAACATGAAAATGGAAAGTGAGAAGAAATTGGAATTAGAGTATCATTTAAGTCTACAGAAAATGCACTTATTCCTTTCATAGACATTTATTGGCATCAAATATGTGACAGGGAATATGCTTTACATAATTCATGCCAATATGGATGACATGCATTTCTTTTCTTCAAAGAAATCACTTTTTGTCTCCTAGGCATTTTATTATCTTTTCCCTTATTCATTCATTCAATAACTATTTGAGTGCCTACTATGTAATGGACATTATGTTATTTGTTGGTATACAATGGTGAATATCAGTCCTTCAGTGATTTCCTCTTCTCCATAATGAAGTTATTAGGATTACCAGTAAATTCCTTAGAACTAATACAAATTATTATTATTATTATTATTATTATTAATTTTTTGACCATGGTCAACATTTTAGACCAGTCCACCAACAGCCTCTCAGGGACTTTGGAAATAAACTCAAACTCTCCTGTCATGTCTTTTCCAAACTACTCTCTATATAGCCCATCACACATTTGAAAGCACTTACGCTGAAGTTAAAATAAAAGGCAAACACTATTCTAATGATTAACAAAGACTTAAGATTTAACTGAGGCATTTTTGCCTCCCAACCTAAGTAAGGTATCATACTTTTATTTTACCCTATCCTCATTTGCCCAGTGATTCTAATGACTGATCATTTCTAGCACTTTAGGTCTCTTAATATTATTTTCCCAGAAAAATAATCTCTAGTAACTCCACCTTTCTAATTCCTTACTTACCAGAATATTATTATCTGGAGTATCATGTTAGTTTTTTTCACAGTATAAATGGGAAAATAAATTCATAAGCTTTCAGTATACTGGAACTAAGAATAGGTCTACAGAAATTATAAATAAATTAACAGACATTTATAATTCTATGTGATAAAAGTGTTATGATGATATAAATTCAGGCTATACAATACTAATAAAAATGTTGAGCCTAACCCAGTCTCTAAGTTTCCATAAAATTTATAAATTATGATGTACAAGTTTAGTAGAGCTGGTTATCCAAAGCTGGATAGTTAGGGCTTGGGGGGCGGGGGGGAAAAGGAGTTATAAGAAATATGGAGAATAAATATATTAGAAATTTGTTAGTGGGAAAAAACAAGAATAAATTGAAGAGATAAGCAAAGACCAGATCATAAAGTATAATCCATTTGAAGAAACTTAGTCTTCATCCTGGCTGCCATAGATGGCCATTGAATGTACTTAAGTCACCAAAAGCTTTGGTTGTATTACTTTTCTACTGCTGCCCTAGCAAATTATACACATTTAACAACATAAAACAATACTATTTTATTTTCTGACAGTTTATGTGGGCAGAAGTCTGTGTACAATGTGGCTCCATTGGCTTTATTCTTAGAGTTCACAAAGCTGAAATGAAAGTGTTGGAAGGCCTGTGTTCCTTTCTTGAAGTTCTGGGAGATCATCTGGTTGCAGGCTTATTCAAGTTTTTTTGCAAAATTCAGTTCCATGTGAGAAGGCTGAGGTGCCTGTTTGATCCTAACTAGACTCTAGGGATTGTTCTCAGCTTCTAGAGCACCACTCATCTCCCTTGGCTCATGGCCCCCTTCAAAGCCAGCAACAGGTGGTCAGTTACCTCTATGCTCACACTTCTGCTCATCTCTCTTACACATCTCTGCTGCCATCCTCTTCTGCTTTTAAGGGCTCATACAACTACATTGGCTCATGTGTATAATCCAGTTTACTCTGGGGCGCCTGGAGGTTCAGTCGGTTAAGTGTCTGCTTTCAGCTCAGGTCATGATCCCAGGGTTCTGGGATCAATCCCAATGTTGGGCTCCCTGCTCAGTGGGGAATTTGCTTTTCCCTGTTCTGCTTCCCTTTCCCACAGATCATGCATGCATACTCTTTCTCTCAAATAGTTAAAACCTCTTTTAAAAAAATCCAGTTTACTCTCCTTGCCTTAAGATCAGTTGATTAGTAAACTTAAATCTATCTGCAATGACCCTAGTTTAGTATTTGATTAAGTAACCAAGGTACAGATATCTTTTGAATTCTGCCTACCAAAACGAAGCAAAGAGAGCAGCTGAAATTGCTAAATTGATATAAAAGAAATGTCATGATAACTGAAATAGAGTAGTTGGACATGAGATATCAAAAATAAACCATGACTGGTTTGGAATCTGTGTGGATGGTTGTTGTACCCTTAGAAACAGCAATCAAAGACAGTCAATATATCAGGAAAAGTTTGCAGAAAGACTTTGACTTCAAGTGGAATTTAATGAGTTTGTAGTCTATGAAACATCAAGTGAATGCAAATATTTAAGTAGAGAGAGCATATGTGGCTTTGGTAGTCAAGGCAAGTGACACATCTTGGGTACATAACTTAAAGTTCATTAATATATAAATATAATTTAAAACTTTGGAGCAAAAAAATTACCTAAGGAAATATATCTATTATCTATCAACCTATCTGTCTAACAATCATCATTATTTATAAATATATAAATTAATAACATAATAATTATATATGTGTATTTAATAATATAATTATATATGTCATATATTTTAATAATATACTAATTAATATATAAATATATATATGGCAGCTTAAGAATTGTGAAGAGCTGTGCAGAGTTTGGGTAGAAGAGTTGTTAACTTGAACATCAGGAGGGAGACTTTTCTAACTCTAATGGTGGTGGTCCAGAAAAAAAAAATGCAGGTGGATACAGTTAACTTATTAGCTCTTAGGCAAAAAACTTTTTTCATGGTAAGTTTCAATTTTCTCTGAAAATTCGGAGTTATAAGTCAAGATCAGAATTGATGTCATCAAGCTGAACTCAATTCAGAACAAGACAGAACAAGGAAAAGATGGTAAGATACCGCTTGATGAATTATGTGGATTTGATGACACTGTGGCTGAGATAAGGGAAACACTCATTTAAACACTTGGTAGGTGTTCATGAAATATTCAGACATTTTTTAATGGAAGTTGTCATATCATTTGTTTGCTTCAGAAACCAGAATTGTATCTTAAGTAACACCAGAGTCCTTAGTTTGGTGTTCAGTGATTTTTATTTCATAGAACCAATTCTTCTACCTCAATTTAAAAAAATCACACACAAAACAAAAGTAAAACTTAACCAGAAACAAAACAGAGGTAGTACTTGTTCCAGACATGAGTTTGTTTTGGCTACACAATATTTTTTCCAATATTGTTTTTGTAATAACAAACACCACCACAACACCTAGAATTCACTGAGTTTTTTTTAAATATTATTTTTTAATTTTTATCTATTTATGAAAGTCACAGAGAGAGAAAGAGAGGCAGAGACACAGGCAGAGAGAAGCAGGCTCCATGCACCGGGAGCCCGACGTGGGAATCGATCCTGGGTCTCCAGGATCGTGCCCTAGGCCAAAGGCAGGCGCCAAACCGCTGCGCCACCCAGGGATCCCAAATTCACTGAGTTTTTACTGTGAACCAGGCACTGTACTAAGATTTGTAGGTGTTTTTTCATTTAATTTTTAATATTACTGTATCAGTTGTAGGCTGATATGTATTAGAGAACCAGTATCTTTAAAAAAAAAAAATGAAATTTCTTATACAGAGTTTGCTTCTCTGTTGTCCATCTCTAGACTAGTGCTTCCAATATGGTAGATGTTCAATAAATATTTAAAGAGCAAAGACTTTACTAAAATTAGTTTGGTTCTATTTTTAAACAGACATGCCTTAAAACTTAAAGTTAGAGGGGCCTCTGGGTAGCTCAGTCAGTTAAGTGGCCTACTCTTGGTTTCTGCCTCAGGTCATGATCTCAGAGTTCTGGTATAGAGCCCCATGTCCAGCTCTGTGCTCAGTGAGGAGTCGGCTTGAGGATTTTCTTTCTCTCTCTCCTTCTGCTCCTCCACCTGCTCATGCTCTCTTCTCTCTCTCTCTCAAAAAATAAATCTTTAAAAAAAAAAGTTAGAAATTTGCCATTTATTTTTCTTGGCTGATTCATTGTTATTTGGTGTTTTCATTGAATTTTAATTTCACTGGAATTTATTTTATTGTAGAATTGGAATCATTCCTGACTTTCCTCTCAGCTGATCACCAATAACCAATACTAATGATTATTACCCCTCATTTTCTTAAAACATTTTATGACTTTTAAATAAAGATATAATATTTCTTAATCTCTGTCATTATTAAAACATTATAAATTATTTATCTACTTAAAAAAAACAAATTCTTAAGTGTATATTTATAAGAATTTTATGGACATGGTACTATATTACTGATCCCTTCATGAAAGAGAATATGCTTTATGTATATGGGTCTCTCCACTGATATTAATTCACTTCAGAAGAAACACGATTATTAGAAGGAATTTTTAAAAAATGAACAGAGTGAAGGAACTCAAAGTGGGCATACATGTATATTCCTTTGGCCTTGATTTAAAGGTGTCAAGTGTCAAGGAAATACAGGAATGGAAGAAAAAAATAGGACTAAGATTAAGCCTATAACTTTGGTTACAAGATAAACAGGTAAAATTCAAAACATTTCTCTTTGAAATATACTATATGGTTTCCTTTGTTCTCTTTATTATATATCAAACTAAGAAAATGTTGCTGTTTTGTTGGTGTTTTTAAGCTCTGAACTATCACATCTATGCTTAGAAGTTATCATTGATTATATGGAAGTTATAATTGCAATAGCAACAGAGGAGAGAAAAATTGAAGATGGCAATCCAGAAGAATCAATACATGATCCAGTTCATTGTATGCACCTGGGAGGTTGTTGTTCAGATTTAAATTTTGGTGTGTGATTGTAAATAAAGGAGTCAATTCCCTTAAGCAATAATTCTCAACTTTGGTGGAATATTATAATTAGTTCAAGAGCTTTTCAAAATCCCAACACCCAGGCCACACCCAAAAGCAATTAAATTTGAATCTCTGGGGTTGATATCCAGACATTAGCACTTTTAAAAGTTCCCCAAGTGATTACAGTGTGCAACCAAGTTTGACGATCACTGCCTTGGAGTGGTATTACACAGTCTTTTTTAAATTGTATATGTGAGAATGCATGTATTTGGGTCTGTATTATTTGTTTATTTCTTGAATTCAGTTCCACTGATTCGTTTTCTGATATTACAATATTTGAATTGTTGCTAATTTATTCATCTGCAGTTTAGAACTAGATATTTTAATTTTTCCTAAGTATTTTTTATGTTCTTGTATTTATTTGCCTTTTTAAGTCACCAAAGTTATTTTAATTTAAATTAAATGTATAAGTAATTACATATGTGTAGTAATATATACATGTATTATTTAAATATACATATTTATATATCATACATTAATACATTAGACATTTATACATTAAATATACATATTGATATTATTATACCTATATAATTATATTCAAATATATATAATGTCATGCATCTGTGAATGTTTTATCCTTCCTTTATGATTAAATATGCCATATATTCCCTAGATTATTTTCTCATTTGTTATTTCTAGCACATAGAAATATATTGATCTTGAATCAGGCAGTTTTATCAAACGATACTAATTTTTGTAGGTTTCTACTTGATTTATTTTCATTCATATCAGATAGGGAAATAATGATATGTAGATCGATTTTACCGCCTAAATACTTTGATGATACCGCACTTGTGGTTTCTAGCCCTGGAAAGAAATATTGCATTTTAAACATTTTCAAATTAAAGAAATTTTAGAAGTCATCTAGCCTAGTATTTTTCTATTTTTTTGGCCACATTCATTATAAAAAAAAAATCTTTTACATCACATCCCAGTATATTTATATGCACACAACCAAAATAAAGCTTTGTAACATAGCATTTGCCTTTTGTGTGTATGATGCCCTGTAATATTTTCTCTTCTCTTCCATTCTACCTCATTTTTAAACAGTGTTTGTCACAATACACAAAATTGTTTTCACCATTTAAGTGTTGAGAAATGTTTGAAAATCATGTTTAGTCAACATCCTCATTTTATAGATAAATAAACTGAGAACCGTGGCCTTAAGGTGCTTGTCCTGTTATTCAACTAGATGGTGTAAACTAAGAGTTTATAACTAAGGACTTAGTATAAATTTTCTGAGGCCATACCTTGAGCAGTATATATAGAAAGAAATAAATATACATCTATACAGATATATACTTCTTTATAAATTATACACATGTACTACTGTGTAATGAAAAATAAATAAAAACAGATTTTTTTCTTTCTCTAATGAATTATTTCATCCACCTTACTTTGGTGCTCACCGACTAGAAGAATATTTCTCAAGTGTTTCTGGTTATATTTGTTAAAAATAGGAATATTAGGACCTCATCTCAGACTTATTCAGCCAGAATTGCTCTAGTGACTGGCTAGTATTCTAAACTTTAATAAATGTTTGAATCTGGTAGGTTTCTAGCAAGTCTCTCACATATTAAATAACGTCAATACAGACACTGCCAATCTCTACTGCCAATCATGCTGGTTTAGTACATGTGAGATTAGAAATCAGCATTTTACAAAGTTCAATTGATTAAGGCAAATTCTAGCCTCTACTCCAGCAAACGCTGACAGAGTATATGTAAAATATGCACATTGATTGGTTGGGTAATTGACTACATGTGTGCAACCTCCTCTCCTTATGAAATGTAACCACTTCTAAGTTAGACTTTAAAAATATTTTTTCCCTTGGATTCCTACAATTTCCTTGGTTTCAAGATTATATTATGCAATGCATTTGTTTTTCTGATTATTGTCCACTCAATTTATCAAAATTTAACTTGGAAACTACTGAATGCTAATCATAGATAATTAGTATTTGATCTATGTTTTAAAGACTTAGTGTTTTATTTGGAAAGTCACATTTTATTGAAGTAAACACATTTTAACACTAAAAGGTTGGTTAAGCGGAAAAAGGATGGTTAGGTGCTTAGAAGAATTAATTACAAGCTTTGCATTTTATCTTTCCTTCAAGAAGGGCAAAAGAATTTGTATATATTATCTGACTTACTTTCATATGTTTTTCAGATAATCACAGACTCATAGATTGCAGAAAAACTATTTTGCTTTGCAAAAGAATGAACCTGGACCATTTTCCTACACTATATAGAAAAATAAACTCAAAATGGATTAAAGACCTGAATCCATAAAACTCCTAAAAGAAAACAGGTATTAAACTCTTACATGTTGGCCTTAACAACATTTTTTGGATCTGTTTCCTCAGGCGAGGGCAACACAAGGTGTTATAAACAATTAGGACACCTTCAAGCTAGAAATCTTTTGCATAGTAAAGGAAACCACTAACAAAATTAAAAGGCGGCCTACTGAATGGCAAAAGACATTTGCAAATGATATATTTCATAAGGGGTTATTATCCAAAATATATAAAGAGCTCATATAACTCAACATCAAAAACAAAACAAAAACAATCTGATTAAAAAATGAATAGAAGACCTGAAATATAGATGGCCAATAGACACATGAAAAGATGTTCAACATCACTGACCATCAGGATAATGCAGACAAAATCACAATGAGATGTCAAGTCACACCTGTCTATCAAAAAGATAAGAAATAACAAGTGTTGGTGAAGATGTGGAGAAAAGAGACACTGTGCACTGTTGGTAGGAATGTAAATTGGTGCGGCCACTATGGACAACAACATGGAGATTCCTTAATAAATTAAAAAGAGGAATACTATATGATCCAACAATTTTATTTCTGAGTTTTTATCCATAGAAAACAAACAAACAAAAAAAATTAATTTGAAAAAGACAGATAGACCTCTATGTTCATTGCAACCTTATTTATAATAGCCAAGATAGGGGAGTATCCTAAGTGTCCATCAACAGATAAATGGATAAAGAAGGTTTGGTATATAGGTACAATGGAATATTATTCAGCTGTTAAAAAAATGAAATATTGCCATTTGTGACAAAATAGATGGAACTAGAGTGTATTATGGTAAGTGAAATAAATCAAGCAGAGAAAGATACATATTTACATAATTTCACTTATATATGGAATCTAACAAACAAAACAAGTGAAACAACAAGACAAAACAGAAACAGACTCATAAACAGAACCAACCTTCTGTTGGTTGCCAGAAGGGAGAAGGATTGCGAATATGGATGAAATAGGTTAAGGGGATTGATTAGGAGCTACAAACATCTAGTTATGATATAAATTAGTCTTAGAGATGTAAAATACAGCACAGGAGATATAGTCAATAATGTTGTAATAAGATTGCATGGTGACAGATGGTAACTATGCTTTCTGTGAGTGATCTTTTCATAATGTATATAAATGTTCAATTATGTTGTACACTTGAAACTAATGTAATATTGCGTGTCAACTATAGTTTAATAAAAAGTAATAATTAAAAATACTTAAAAAATCACAAACATGTTATAATAAACTCATTGCGTCTGACATTCATTCTAACTTTAAACACAGACACACATATTATAACATGGCTGTTGATAACATTCAATGAAAAAAATTGCATTTAGTATTAATTTTAAAAGTATTGAACAAGGAATTTTACATGATTGTCTATACTAAAGATGTAAGTACATCTATCTTGATATCACCAAAATTAATGATGGGCTATGGCAATAGCATAAGCTTTCCGGGTTTCCAGTCAGCTCTTCTTTTTACTGACCAAGAGGGGTGAATAAGGATTGATCTTTGAATCTTTTGTGTTGTGAAGGGTTGCAATCCTGAACCTCATGTCCAGCAGGGAAGAGTATGATAATTACCTGGAAAGTGAACATGTTTTCCAATGTGCAATGGGAGACTGAGAGGAGTTATTAATTATCAAATTGTTTCCATACGCATGAGTGGCTTTAGTAATCTCTTAGAATTCTTGGCAAAACACTACCAGAAATAATAGTCTATAAGGGGGGCTAATGTCAAGTTGTATAAATCAGTAATTCAAAGTAGCAAAAGAGTTACTAAGGAAACTTTTCTTACAGGCAAGTTGCCTTTGGGCAACATCACCCAAACAGAAATCATTTTCCAACTCTACTTAGGTTTTTTGTTTGTTTTTAGAATATCTGTTTACAACATTCTGAGGGAATTGTCTATCTTGAGTATCTGTTCCCAGTATATCAGATATCTTCTGTTTGATTTTGCCAAAAACAAAACTATACACTCTTCATCAGAATTTAGTCATGGAAGTAACACTAGTAGGTAGATAGCTATTGTTATTAATCATTTCAGAGAAGAGTCAAGTGAGGGAGATGACTAATAATTTGTTGCTTGAATGAAAGACCTTATAACCATTAGCTATCAGCAACAGCAGCTAGGAAAATTTTTAGCACTTATTTGGCATTTAATTAAGTGGAATGCATAACTGATCAGATAAGTAATTGTCTGAATGGAGGAATGAATAAAACAAAAAGAATTCACCCTTATGAATCCATTTCAGTTACTAGATTTTTTTCTTTTACCGGAAGTATTTAATACTTTCTATATTTCTTTATCTAAATCTTATATTTTAGCTCTCATGTTGTCAATAAATCTAACTCTATAGTTTCTCTTATGTTTTCCCCTAGAGCAGCCTTGTGATAAATGATATGGCTTCTTAAAAGGAAGATGGTCCCTATTGATGGACACAGATTGCTTCCAGACCTTGGCGATTGTAAATAATTCAGCAATAAACATAACGGGGCATATGCCTTTTCAAATTAGAATAGGGAAAGAAGATAATTGTATATTCATAAAATAGAATATTATACAGCCATAGAAGAGAATGAGCTCTTGCCATTTGCACTACGTGGATGGACCTAAACGGTATTATGTTAACTGAAATAAGTAAGACAGAGAAAGACAAGTAACATAAGATTTCACTTAATTGCAGGATCTAAGAAAACAGACCCTGCCAACCAACCAACCACTACCATAACCAATAAAATAATAACAGATCCATTACATAGAGAGCGAACTCGCCTTTCCTCAGGGTAGGGGTGGAAGAGTAATGGGAGCACGTATGAAATGGCTAAAGGGGATTGGATTGGGAGGTACAGGTTTCCAATTATGGAATGAATAAATCACAGTGATGAAAAGTGCAGCATTGGGAATGTTTTGAGGGTATTATACTAGCATTGTATGGTAACTGATGGTAGCTATACTTGGGGTGAACATTGCATAATGTATAGAGTTGTCAATCACTATGTTGTGCACCTGAAACTAGTGTAACATTTTGTGTCAACTATACTTCAATTAAAAAAAAAGAAAGAAGAAAAGAAAAGAAAAGTTGATGGAGGAGGAAGAAGGTAGTTTAGTCAAGCAGTTTATACCCATTTCATTAACAGCTAAAATGTGTCCTAGGCCTACTGTGATTCTGGAATATACCTAAAGAGTATTAAAGCTACCACATTTGCTTTATAGGATCCCATCAATTTCTAGGGAGTGTAGTGAGACTTTTGTTACCCTTCTGAGACATCTACTTCAGAAGTTTGTAGAAGCCACTGAACATGTTTCTTGCATAAATATAATTCAACTCTATTCCCTAAAAGGATAAAATCTTTTAGAAAATAACTGTTATTTCTCAGCACTTCCCATTCTAAAGCAGAGAGATTCATTTTAAGCATTTTGTTATATGACACATTTCTTATCTCTGATTAAGAACAGTCAAAGAAAAGAGAAAATACGGTGAAATAATGAACTGAGGATTCATAAGAAAAAGAGTCGAAAATATGTTTTCCTCACTGAGAGTCCATGAAAGGAATTTGCCTTCTGGCTTATTAAGCACACAGTGGTTACTTGTTTTTGAAAGGTGCCTTAAATATTCAAATTTACTTGTGGTTTATAATCTACCTGGCATACAAACTGGAATATTACAATAATTATTAACATTTATTGAAAACACTATATGCTAGGCACTGTGCTAACTGTTTTAAATAATAACCGATCATTACTTTTAAATGTCAGCAACCCCGTGAGGTAAAGCTATTGTTCTTTTCATTTTACATGTGAGGACGCTGAAGCTCAGAAAGTAAAATAGCTTTCCCAACTAGTAGGTGGCAGATCTAGGATTTAAAACATTTCTCTTTGATTCCAAATCCCATGTTATTAATAATCTGCCTATGCATTCATTTCTTCAGCCACCAGAAGATTATTAAAATCCTGCAGGCTGCGGGAGACGGGCAAACAAGAGAATGTGCATCCCTCATGGAATGATTAATTATGCATCACGTGACTAATAGATATTTGTCAAATCATAGAAGTTAATAATTGAAACTTTCAATGATATTCTTGTTTTAAATAAGAGCAACACTTTTCATGCATTTTTTTTTTCTAGTTAATTTCCTTAGGTGTTTGGTCCCATGAAAAACGGGCTGAGTTGGCATACTCCTTTATCATTCTTGGATTTTTTTTTTTTTTAAGATTTTATTTATTTATCATGAGAGACGCAGAGAGAGGGGCAGAGACACAGGGAGGAGGAACAGGCTCCATGCAGGAAGCCTGATGTGGGACTCAGTCCCGGGAGGGAGTCCGGGATCATGCCCTGAGCCACAGGCAGATGCTCAACCGCTGAGCCACCCAGGCATCCCTCATTCTTGGAATTTTTAACATATTAGTGATTTGTCTTAGATTAAATGAAATAAGTGACATAAAAACAAACACAAAAACTGAGTAATTGCTGCTGTTTGAAGTGACACTTCTTACTTCTTCCCAATGTCTACTTTTGGTGGTATCAGTTCACTTTCAATGGCCGGAAACACTAGAAACCTTCCAAACTGGAATTTCCCTGTCTCATGTCCTCCTGATGTTTTTGCTCTGATCACTGGACTGTGTTCATCTCTTCTACTCTCTTGTAGCAGTATGCTACAATGGTCACCACGATGATGAATGGATTTGATTTTGCTTATTTTTAAATCCATAAGCAAATATCTCAAGCATGATCATCCATTCACCTTGTTCCTCTGATATGATCTAAGTACTTCAGAAATCCACCCCTGCCTTCCTGTTACTATTTATTACCACTGCTCTCAGACACAGACACACACACACACACACACACACACACACACACACACACACGTTGTATTATGTAAAGAACGTGAACCTCCTACCTGGTGTCCCTGCCTTTACAGTTGCATTTCCAACAGCACCCCCATCCCGGGCACTGTATTATCTAGAAGCAATTAGGATGAGGTGGGGTACAAATCTGTCATAGCACTTTCATTACAAAGTATTCCAACATCTATAAAACTTTACTGCATTATAAAGAGATGGTTGTATTCCCAAATTATTACAGCCTCCTTTAGCTAAGGGTGAATATATTTCTATGTATTGTAACACTGAGTAATACCTAAATTATAGTGTTATTTAGAAAACGTGTTGAATTGATCTGGATAAATATGCATTAACTTTGCAGAGAGACTATTTATTTGGTTTATGATTGTTATCTTTCCTTCATTCTTTGCTTCCACCTTTCTCTTCTTTCACTCCTTCCTCCTTCTTTCCTTTCACTCTTTCTTCCTTTTCTTCATCCTTAGAGTATTTTTTAAACGCTTGTTATTGACAGGCTCTTGGTGTTTGGGATCCAACAAAACAAAAAGTCTCTGCCCTGCTGGAGCTAAGTTGTGTAATTAAGAATTAAGAATTAGAAAATGTAGTAGCTAGCCTAGATAGTATATTATCAGATTTAAGTCCTACGGGGAAAATAAGTAAAATTTGAGCAAGGTAGAGATGATCCAGAACACCAGAGGGGACAGTTGGAACAGGCTGAAGTATGAAATGGGGATGTCAGAATAGATCTCATTGAGAAGGCAAGATCTGAGCAAACATGTGAGAGAGATGAGGGATGAGCCAAATAGAAAATCTCAGGAAAACTCATCCCAGGCAGAGAAAAGAGCTGTAGCAAAGCTGGCTCGTGTGTGGTATCTCCCTTTATCTGATTCTCACCAGTTAAAGATACAAGTCTAACCTATACTGAAGTTCTTTAAAAAACTGAAGCCTAGTGCATATGAATATCTGATTTGTCCTGTAGTTCATGGCTATAAAATTTTTTGCATTGTCATTTTCATTCACTTCTGTTAGTTCCTGTTTCTAAGCAGCAACTCCGAGTCCTGGAAGGAAGATTGTGCCAGAAGGTCATTATGTGTGGAAGGAGGGAGAAAAGCTGTGAGCAATTCCACTAAAGCTGTTGTAGCGGCAGGCTAAAGTCGCAGAAGGGCCAGGGAGCAGCACACTGGATGAATGCAGAGTGGCCAGAAATGAGGCATCAGATACCAGTGTGGGAAAAGGCAGCTCTAGAAGGGGAAGCTTTTAAGCACATTGACTGTGTATCACGAAGACAGAAGCTCAGGCATGAAGAAAAGTAGGAGAAATAAAACAGAGGCAACATTTTTCTTAAGTCATAGCAAGTCAATAAATAACTAGCTTCACCAAATGTTGCTTTTCCATGAACAAAGGCTTAACTAAGATTCATAAATGTAGTAAAGCAGATGCAGTGTGGGAACCATGAATAAGACCTCTTCATAGTCAAGGGTATGCATTTATGTGCTTATGACATCGTAAAGAATTTTTTTTCAGGACAGAGATCAAGAACTTTTTTTCCCTCTATGCTCATTTTGGTATATTAGATGGTGAAGTGTTATTTTAACACGTTAAGAACTCGCAGAGGCTTTCCAGAAGAATTTGCAAAGACAAAATGTCTAGGATATCATGAATATCATGAAGAGTACTAGTTTTTCTTCTTGCAATTTTACAAAACAAAGACACACGCACCAATTCAGAACATTCAAAGGACAGACAATAAGTTCACCCTTGTTTTCTTTTTTACTGTTTTTTTTTGGTCTTTTCTCCTCTTTTTGAATTTCTTTGTTCAATTGAGTTACACAGGAAATTCTTTGATGAAGGAGTTCTATGTCTTAGACTATACATATAATTTTAGTTGTCTAGTTAGGGTTGAGAATGATGGCGATGCCAATGGTTTACCAGATGGACGTAACAAGCAAATAAAAGAAGTATGTGGGAAGGCATTTTCATATCAGAGAAAGGGAGATTAGTCCATAGTGATTGGCTTACAGACACTACAGCAAGGGTTAAATCAGGAAGATGATGCTTCCAGGGGACATAAAGATACAAGGAAAGGGTCTAAAAAAGAATGACAAATATTGTCCAGAGAAGTAGATGAAGAATTAGAAAACACTCGCAGGAAACTTGGCAAAAGATGATTTGAAGGCCATGTGGTCAATGCTTGCAATTATTACAGGAGGGCAAAGTGGTTGTGACCTGAGAAGTAGGTCCTGTGAGTTCAGGTATTAGAAAGCCGTGACTAAGCACAGAACAATGGGAAAATGAGGAAACAATTGGAGATGAGGCCATGAGAGCTGTGAGGGCAGTGAGCAAATAAATCAGATTTCAGGGATTCAGCAATGCAAGAAAAGACAGAAAGGAAGGAATTGTGTAATTGGAGAATGGTGTGGGTTAGAGAATTATCTATTAGGAACAGGAGGACTTTATTATTTTTTTTTTTTCTGAGATGAAGGCAAGTAAAGGACATATACTTTAAGTACGAAGGCAGAAGATGAAACAATTACGAAATAATTATACAGGAACAATAATAACCACAATTTGAGTACTAGGTACTAAGTTAAGTGGTTTACATTTTCTACTTCCTAATCTTCCTCCAGAGGAGTTATTAGTACCTTTAGTTTTCCAGAGGAGACTGAAGCAATTATCACATGGCCCAGATCACACAGCTCACACTTCGTGGAAATGATATTTAAGTACAATTTTTTTTAAGCAAAAACCATGGTCTTTATTGCAATTCTTATAGGGTAGGTGGGTGGAGTTAGTAGCAAAGGAGACTGGGGAAGGCTTTGTGTTGAAACTGAATAATGATGAAGGAGTGAAGAAATAAAATTATTTTTTTTTCGTGTGTGTGTGTGTGTGTGTGTGTGTGTGATGTAAACAGCAAGGAATTTAAACCTGAAAGGATGATGAAATTTAGAGAATTTTAAACTTCTGAGGAATCAGGAATGCAGCTGATAAAGCTGAACAAGATATTTGCTGAGCAATGTTGATAGAGTGGTGAAAAATATCAGATGTAGCATCAGGAAGCTCGGGGGCGGGGGGCGGGAATGTGCAAAATGGACCCTTCATGGTCACCACATATAGGGCACTGGGCTCAACTTCCACTGTATCACTGGAAATGAGATAAGAAACACATTTTATTGAAGAATCTTAATTTTAAGATTAAGAAGAGAGGTTATAAATCAGCTTTTCTTTCATCATCCCCCTGATGAAGTGAGTGGGACCAGGAGTACTCAGATCCTCAGAATGCACTTATGTTTCCAAACACTGTGGAATGGTGGAAGTTTTTTGAAAATGCTGTGTGCCTTTTTGGCTTCTTGAGCAAAGTGAATTGACATGCTATAGAAAGTCGTTTTTTGTTTTGTTTTGTTTTGGTTTTTGTTTTTGTTTTATACCTCAGATCTATTTGCTCTTCACTTTTCAAGCACGTTAGATCTAGAGCCATCTATTCCTCTTCAAAAGATAAAACTAATCTTTCCCCAGGAGAAATTCTGAGTCCTAAACCTGCAGACGTACCTTTTTTTCCCCCTCTGGAGACACTGATTGGCCTTCCAAAAGGGTAAGAACAGAGGCTTTACCCTTCTCTTCCCCAGGAGAATGTGTTTACATTAGAGACATTAAATTCATCTACTCTAAAGAGGTGAAGGAAGAAAGGTGTACAGGTACCAGATTCATATTTTCAGGGTTCCTGTCCTATAATACAGACCCTGGTAAGTGTACGATAATATCTGATCTCATCACATTGCCCTAGAAGAGAGGAGAAGTGAGTCAAAGAATCAATGTGATTATTGCTATAACAATAATAATCTCTCCGTGTCCCAGGAAACTCGGATCTACTTTTAAAACAATAAGAGTAAATGTAGATATTAGAAACTCCTCATATTGCACCCATATGCTATTGCCTTTTCTATTTGCAGTTCAAACTTGAAAATAAAACTATTATTGTGACAACAAGCAATCTATGTTTGAATGCTTCTATTTCCAGATGTCTGAGGGCCAGTCATCCAGGATGTAGAGTCCGAGATCCATGAGAAGCTGTGGTCCTTTCACCTGTGAGGGGGGAAAAAGACACTGATTCCATGGAAATTCTAGCCAGGTGCAGCTCTTTGCCTGCAGGAGTCCTAGTAGCTGACTCTTCCTAAAACCTCCAGTGAGCAATAGAGTTTCAAAGAGGCCTGCTCTTTGCATTAACAGAAAACAAAAATGTGGTTGGTCAATATAGCATATGGCACAATCCAAAGAAGATCAGGATGGAAGATGCTAGTAAGAATCATCGAAATAAGCAAATTTTCAGGATTAAATTAGAAGGAAAATGAGTCAGGACATTCTAGAATATTGGAAAACTGGACAGTTAATAGCTATTTTGGTAATGCTAAGCTGAACACCAATTTCAGTGAGAGAAGCATGGAGATTTTGGAGGAGTAGTTATTTAGAATTGGTCAGAGGACGATCAGATTTTAATACATGAAAGATACTATATCGCTGGACAGTGACATAGTTTAGGATGTCATGCTAAGAATAGATTGTTTAAGTAGAAAGGAACAGTAGGCGGTTGAAGAGACAAAGTTAAGGAAAACCACATCTTCGAGTAGTCTCTTTGTGAACATCTTAACTGCTGCCATGCATTAAAGCAAAGGGTTGAAACTAGTCTATAGATCCAGGTGTGGAAGGTATGAATAAAATATGACCGGGGGCAGGGGGAATAAAATAGATATAATTAGATGTTATTTTCAAGAAGCTTTTGCAGGATGCAATCTAGAAGCAGAAATAAAGTATCCAAAGAAATACTAACCCAATATCAAGAACTTCTACTATAAGGAGCTGAGAGATGAGGATATGAAACAATGAGAAGCCCAGATCTGGGACTGCTCCATTAAACCTCCTTTCCGTGCATCCTATAAATGTTACCTGATAAGTTATCTGGTCCAACTTGAACTTCACACTAGTTATAAGAGTTGAGTCTGACTCATCAAACTAGGTTTGAAGATTCTACCCCTCACAAGAACAAGAAAATCAGCTGTCTTCCCGACCCTTAACTTTTCTAATCCACAAAGCATGGATGTCCATGCCTAACTTATTAAATCAGATACTTGCTTGTATATTGAATGAAATGATATGTATAAACTGTATAAATCTTTAGCGTAGGACAAGACACGGAGTGTGTATTCAATGCATGGCTTTTAGCATTATTGTATTAACAATCTCTTCCTCAAGAATACATTGCCAAATCCATTGGCCTTTTCTGCCATCAAGATTTTGTTTGTGTTTTTGTTGTTGTTGTTGTTGTTTTACCTTTTTTTTCATATCTAGCTATTCTAAAGGTCATGGCTTATGTTTACCAATATGAGACACTGAAATGGAGGTGTATATTCATTTGGAATCAACACCTATGGAAGGAAGGGGCAAGAAGAAGAAATTGAATTGTAATACAAGCCCAATAAAGCTTTGGTCAACCTCCTGGGGGAATCTGGAGTGAATACCACCTATTAGTGTTGGCCTATATTGAGCCAAAATGCCAGATATTTATATAGCTGACTCTCCCAGTCACCAGATATGGCTCCCAAAGCAATGGAGTAACCCCCATGAGGTGTCTCCTCTGCAGAAGGTCTGTGACCCATGTTCAAACTGGAAGGGCCAGTAGCTGGAAGCTGTCTGCTGACCACATTCCTGGAGATGCAATGAATCCTTCCCTGAGGGAAAATCTGGATGGTTCTTTTCTGGGTATACCACGCTGATATCCGCCTTACAATAGGCACTTACTTAAAAAGTGGTCTTTATTTGTATCGTTACTTTACAAGTTTCATTCTTGTAATCCTAATTAGAATATAAGCTACATACTATGGGAATAAAGTTTAATATTTCTTTCGTAGTCATCATAGCACCATATACAGTATGCAGCAAATATAAAGTACCTATTTTTTGAATTATGGATAAAATAATTCAAAGTATAGCATCACCTTTGTCCAAAGCGCATTGCGAATATTGTCAGAATGTTAATTTTTATTATTATTATTTTCTTACAGCAGGAGGTAGGGAGGGACAAAGGGAGTTGGAAAGAGAGAATCTCATCTTAAACAGGCTCCATGCTCAGTGCAGTGCCCAACACGCGGGCTTGATCTTCCAACTCTGAGATCATGACCTGAGCCAAAGTCAAATGTTTAACCAAATGAGCCACCCAAGTGCCCCATGTTGGACTCTGTTCTGAAGGGCAAGTCAAGTATCTATTTTAGGACCAGTATCAATTATCCAAAGTGAGTTGCAGAAATTGTTATAATTACACCCTCAGCTGGATAGAAGTTACTCATTTAACACACATATATGAATTTCCTCTTTTCTGTCAGGCGCTGTTCTCAGCCACAGTGATGCAGCAGCAAACAAAATAGATTACTTATCTGTTCTCACATAGATGACATTCCAGGAGTCTTACAGTGGCTTTCTGAAGACAACAGCACAGCTTCGACTATAAACAAAGAAATGTATCACTACAGTTGACCTGACAAAATGGCAGATCAGATAGTGATGGGTGGTTCTTGCTCTACTTTGTGGAGCAAGTGTCTTAGTCAACCAAGAAGATTCCTAGCTTCAGTGAAATGTTGTAGGAGCAACTTCAGAGGAATGTTTCAAATATTTCTCCTCCACTTCGTAGGAGAAAGCTGCATGGCTTTTTAGTCCCACTGGAAATCACAGTGCTAGATTTTTAGTATTCCAATAACAGTTTTGGATCAACACACAAAGCCCAACCATCTTCCTCTAGTTCCTGACTACAGGCATGTAGAGGTTTCTGCCTCCTGTTTCTCTGTGCAAAAACACAGAGCATCCACATCCCACACGTTATATTCCCTCACACAAGCACCTCTATCAAATATTGTCTATCTATGTCAGCATATGGCTAAAGCAAGGAGTTGAGGTCATGATCCCAACTCAGAAAAAGAGCATGACATAGTTTAGTGGGTCAGGGTCTGGCTACTGGGTAATATTGATTTTCTAGTTGCCCACCATGAGACCATGCTCCTTTTACATAATTACAACAATTATTCGATTTACACCATTACCTCTGTTTCTAAATAAGATTTAGAACTACACAACCACCAATAGGAGTATGACTTACCTGGTCACGGTCAGTTAAGGAGCATCTACAGTTGGCAGAGAAAAGCTGGAATTTAAAGCTGCACTGTGAACAAAGGCAAAGGTTAAAAGCATTATTTTAAAAGCCCTTTACCCTGGGGATGTCTTCTGGAAGTGTAAGCCGTCCCTCTTGGGAGAAGTGGGAACACTTTGAGCATTTGTGCATCTGTGATTTCGTCCCAGAGGAGCAAATTTCTTACATGCAAACATGAATCTGTATTAGCTGACAGAGCTCTTCTTGCTGCTGAGACTTCAGTCATGTTTAAGCCATGTGAGTCAGGATAGTGCAGTACAGGGCAGAGGCAGAAAATCACGAGGAAGCATCTTCCAAAAAAGAGGAAATGAACTTACATAAAGGAGGTGATGAAGAAGGAGACTGAGTAGGGGTCCCCTGAGCACATAGATTTTGCTAAGTCTTTATATAGGTTATTGCATGTGTGTCTGCCTGTGAAGGCACAAAGGATATTTTAAATTACTATATAAATGTATCATCATCATCATCATTATATATCGTATGTTATTATTTGTCAACCTCAATATGAAATATACATTCTTAGTCTTTCAGAAATCCTCTTTTCCCAGGGCCATTGTGACTCCAGGAATAACAACAACAAAAAGATTGATTACCCTTCCCTGAAGTCTCCCTATGACCCACTAGTAAAATACAAGGAATGAAAAAGGTAAAGCATCAATAAGAGGTCCATGTTGCTCTGCAAAATCTTTCTTTTTTTAATATTTTATTTATTTATTCATGAAAGATACAGAGAGAGAAGTAGAGACACTGGCAGAGGGAGAAGTAGGCTCCCTGCAGGGAGCCCGATGCGGGACTTGATCCCAGGACCTCAGGATCAGGACCTGAGCCAAAGGCAGATGCTCAACTACCGAGCCAGCCAGGTGCCCCTCTGCAGAATCCTTCTATAACCTTTCTTTTTTATCTTTTGTAGGCCCAGCCATCAGCACCATTATCCTACAGTGGGAGATGTGGCAGGTATTATTTTAGATTATAAGGTATCTCCTTCCTTCCATCCTTCCCTCCTTCTTTTCTAAATTTTTCTTCCTCCCTCCTTCCCTTGCTTCATCCCTTCACATACTTATGCAGCAGCATATACAAAATAATACAGAAGTTATTTATTATGCTATTGTTTTTGATGACTTATGAGCGATGAAGTTTTATCCATACCAAGGATTTGTGCTGTATGGTTTTCTTCTTTGCGCAAAATTTAATTCATTTGCCTCAAGGCCAAGAGCCAACATATTGATTTATGGCTGTCAGCTTGATTATATTTTCCTGCTAAAATATACTTTTAAAATATTAAAATATGTTAGTTGATATATTAAAATTAATTATATAAAAATTATATAAAATTAATTATATAAAAATTATATTAATTACTTATGTAACCCAATAGGTTTAAATGAGAAACAAACTCATTTCACTTTTTATGATATGATTCAACATTTTACACAAATGTTTTTGTCCTTGGGGTTGAGGATAATTGGTGCCCTTTGTATGGGACAGGGAAATGTAAAAATCATATAAACGTGTTAAATTAGTTTCCTAGAGCCTCGGTAACCAATTATCAAAAACTTGATTGTTTAAAGTGATAAATATTTATTTAGCTCTCACAAAAGTCAGGAAGCCAGAGGACTGAGATCACATTTTCCTCGGGGCCACCCTCCTTGCAAAGGGTGTAGATTAGAAAACTTCCTTAGCTCTTGCAGCTTCTGGTGTCTGCAGGTGCTCCTTGGTTTGTGGCTGAATAATACCAACCTTCGTGTGTCTTCACGTGACCTTCTTCCATCTCTCTGGGTGTCCTTTTCTGTCTTAGAAGGTCATTCACATTGGATTTAAGGCCCACTGCAGGCCAGCATGATTTTGTCTCAATCCTTAACTTTATTATACCTGCAAGGACCCGATTTCTAAATAAAAGCATATTCCGAGGTTGGGGGTAGACATGAATTCTTGGAGGGACACCGCTAAACCCACTACATGCATTAATGCAAAAGGTGAGCATTTTAGAGTTGTTACAAGATTGGATGGATGCTGTGATAGCCACTAAGATCTTTCATGAGTGAAGGACCCACTGGATGTGCTGTTGGCAGGAGACCCCCAAACATCAGTAATCTTTTTTGGGAATTATCTTAGCTGAAAAGGACCACCTCATCCAAGATTCTGTGAGTGGGTTGCATCCAATGACTGATGGGGGAAAGGCGATGAAGACATAATGTTCTTTCCTCCACTCGTGATAGCTCTCAAGGGACATCATGCCTTCACTGCTCTATGCAGGGTCAGCTCAGGTTTCCACTGAGGTTGCATTCCATGTTGACATCTCAATCTGCCTCATGCAGTTCTCCCATCTATCTTTCTCTTTCCCTCCCCTACCAGATGCCTCCTACACAGCTTGCAAGGGCACTCACTTACAAACCTTCCTTATACTAAACTTGTTCCAGATTCTACTTCCAGGGGATTTCTTCCTGCTATAGAAGATATGGATACACAACTTATACGAATGTTTCACAGAATAATACTAATCTCCATTATCTACTATACCTTTTATTATATTATCATTTTGCTTTATTCTATCCTATCCTTTATGTTCTACTTGTCCTATCCTATCCTATCCTATCCTAGCATCTTAACCTACCCTATCTTGTCTCAAACTATTCCATTCTATCCCATTGTGTATTGTGGGCAGAGATTAAAGAATTTGTGTCAAGAAAGACTCAGTAGGAACCACAAACAATAGTTGGAAGAAACATTGCTCTTGTGTGCTTTGCTGTGAAAATAAAGCACATTTCTCTAACTGCAGTTACATTGACTCCTAAAAGAAAAATGTTTAAATTTACAAATATATTAATAGCCCTCTAGACCATGCAAATGGTAAGTTGGGTTATTAGGTTTTGCCAAAGTATTATTTGAATTTCTAGAAATGCCTATAAAAATGCATCTTAAAGATGTAGCCAATTACTGGCAAGATTGAAATGAACAAAAATGCATAGAATGTGAAATATAAATTTAAAACATTCTTATTTAAAATATTTGGAATGTCTCATCCTAAGGTAGTAAAGAAAGTTTGATTCAATAAGCAAAGACACAAACACATATTTCTTACTATGAATCAGAATTTGCCCTGATACATTTAAACTTGCAAGGTAATAGGACACAACAAATTTTCTTGTGGTAGCAGATCTTTGATACCAATTTGCACATTTTCTGCCTTCTATTTGGTACACTTTTAGAATGAATTACACACCCCAAAATTCTGTAAAACCTCATATCAAACATGTTAAGTCCTTCATCCCCTGCCGTCTTTTGTTTTATCCATACAAATCTTTTCTTTAAATATATCAACTTTTATTGTTTTCCTTTTCAAAACAATGAAATTCCTGTTTTGATATGGTTGTGTGTTGGTCTTTAAGATTAAATAATTGAAAAAAAAATGATGTAGGTGTAGTACAGTGGGAAAAGTTCTAATCTTGGTCTTTAGTTTGCCCAGTTGGAATTCTATTAGTCAATATTTTAAAAAATTAAGTATTGGGTACTTCATGTCTTCACTTTAAAAATAATAATAATAAGACTGGCATACATGTTTTAAGGTTGAATGCCGAACTGATTTTTTAAGGAAAACTTCTGAAAGGAATCTAGAGTTCAAGACATATACAGGCTTGACAATAATTTTTTTAAAAAATTAAAAAATAAAGCATCAAATGTTGGTTTTTAAGTCAACTGTCAAGTTGGTATCTGGTACTTCTCATTGTAATATATCAGGAACTATGCAGATTTCAGAGAAATATCCTCTTTCCTTATTAAGAACCTACTAGATGGAGGTTCCATTAGGACTTATAGGGATATAAGTATGAGTCAGACATATTCAGGGGCCATAAAAAATAGAGAGAAGGGGGTAAAAGAGATAATTATCAGCAAGAACTTGTTACCATTAATAATGTGAACATTGACATGAGAGAGACATAACTGAGATTTCAAAATATAACAGGAGATCAGGTGTTAGAAGTTTTCTTAAAAGAAAATTGACCACTGCACATCTATTATAACAACAAAAAAACAACAACCTGACCCCACCAGATGCTGGTGAGGATGTGAAGACACAGGAACTCTCATTCATTACTTGTGGTAATATAGCTTGGTACAGCCATTTTGGAAGATGGTTTGGCACATTTTAATAAAACTTTATATACTCTTACCTATAATTTAGCAATCGTGTTCTTTGATATTTACTCAGATAAGTTGAAAACTTATGTCTACACAAAACCTGCAAATGTTTATAGTAGCTTTATTCATAATTTCAAAACTTGAAATTACCAAGGTTATTTCAGAAAGTGAAAGGATAAACTGTGGTATACCCATATGGTGGAATATTATTCACCACTTCAAAGAAATAAGCTAAGTCATGAAAAGACATGGAAAAAACTTGAACACATAGTATTAAGTGATAGAAGCCAGTCTAGAAAGTCTATGTACTGTGTGACTCCAACGATATATGACTTTCTGGATAAGAAAAACTATAGTGAAAGTTAAGGGATCAGTGGTTGCCAGGAATTGGGAGAGGAGGGCTTAATAGACAGAAAACAGCATTTTTAAGACAGTTATTGTGTCTGATACTATAATACTGCATACAGATCTTCATGCATTTATCAAAATCTGCGGAATGTACAACACCAGCAATTAACCTCAATAGAAAATACGAACTTGGAGTGATAATGATGTGGGAATGTAAGTTCATGGATTGCAACGAATGTATCATTCTTTTGCAAGATGTTGATAGTGGGAGAGGAGGGTGTGGAGGACAAGATATATAAGGGAATCTTACTTTCCTCTCAATTTTTATGTGACTCAAAATAAAGCTAAAGGTCTATTAAAATAAAAAACTCCAAACAAATTGATATTACAAATCTCAGAGAGTTGTAATAAAACAAAAAGTGCATCCTTCAAAAAAGAGAAAGGCATTATAGCATGAAGTAACAAAGAAAATCTTAGAAAATATTTTCTTGTTTAAGGTGAAATCAATTTTACATATTATAAATTGTCATAAAGAACTAAAGGATAATAGCCAAGTATTATGTAAATTTACCTATTACTATATCTATTTGAGGAAAAAAAATTAAATTTTCCTCAATATCCAGAAGTAGAAGATTCCCTAAGTAAAAGATGATTTGTACCACATAGCAGGATATTTTATAGTCATTAAAAATGAAGATATAAAACAGAATTAATGAAGGAACAAGTAAAAAACCAAAAGAATGTATTAATTTTTGATGAGCTCAAATGACATTTATATATTTGTTCATCACTATTTAGAAAAACAATTCACTCTCCAGCTTTCAGGAGACTAAGGGAAAGCTATGCCTTGCAACTGCTGAAAACTTAGTTGAGTTGCCAAGAAAGCAGCATGGAGATAATCACATACTTCTGATAGGGCTCTTTTTTTTTTTTTTTTTTTTTTCCTCAAAAGATGAAGCAATATTCAAGATTAATCAGTTGTAAGCTATCTTCCTGTCATCAACAATGCATAAGTAGCAAAGAGAAAGAAGTTGTGGAAAGAGTTGAACAGCTGAATAATGAATGTGTGTGTGTATTTTGTTAGATGCATATTATATATGCAATCTCTAAATCCCATTTTGCTGTTATATATAACCAAATTATATACAAATAATATATATTTATATGTAATTACACACACACACACACACACACACACACACACACGATACCAAATGGGGATCCAAAGATTCAAAATCCATTGTAAAAGAAAGTGAAGTGGGAAAATTAAAGTCACAGATTGATTCACTCAGAACATTTAGAAAAGAAAAAAAAATCTGATTAAATGTTCTTCAAACCAGTAGATGAATGGCTTGAGGCTCTAAATCAGATTGGATAAAAAGTTACAAAATCTACACAAAGTATTTCCTTTTTCATTAGGAACTATCTTTAAGAAAATCTACATTTTTAAAATTGAAATATTGACTGAAAAAAGTTCTGTTTCAAATCAAAAGTCTTAAAGAATGACTAGAAGTACAAAGGTCTGAGGTAGCCAGTCAGATGCGTTGTGTTACAAATGAGCTGCAAGACAAATGAGATCAAAGCAAATTCCAGCTCTTATTTTATTTTCTTGCTTGTTTATATAACATATAACATTGGCTTTGTGGCATTATGTGGCATATTAATATTTGATGCATTTCTGCTTAACTAGATCATTCTAAAAAAAAAAAAAAAAAAAAAAAAAAAACTAGATCATTCTATACAGCCCTGAGTCTCGTCCTTCTTAGAATAGATAGGATATGATCTTAAATAGTGTTTTCTAGATTTGTGAGCTTAAAAATAGTAACTGATAGTAAAATCATAATAACCTAATGTGGAGAAAAAAAGAAAAGAAAAACCTTAGGAACATTAAGACAATAGCAAAAAAATGGATCTACGTTATTTTGTCTTAACAGGCATCAAATTCTTTAGCTACTCTCAACATACCAATCATGTTCTCTACTTCTGGTAAGAAAATAATTTTAAAAATAACCCTTTGGAGTCAAGGAGTAAACTGGATGTCTGTTCATTTCTTTGTTTTAAACTTAAGGACAGAGTGGCCCCCACATCTCAGTAAATAGCAAAAGGCTCTAGCAATTTTGGCCCTGGAATCATTAAAATAAAACAAACACACAGAAAACAGCAACAAAGTAAAGCCACACAAAGTACCAAAAAGTTGTAGCCCAAGGCATACCCCAAGTCCAGGATCCTGGCTACCTGAGTTCAAAGTATTGAGCCTTCACTCTTCCTAAAACTCCTCTGTGATATTTATTGTCCTAGAACAATCTGTAAACTGTGCCAATGACTCTCCCTCGTCACCAAAAGCAGAGACACAGAGCTCAGAAAGGTCATAGTGTTCTAATAAACCCCTCTGAGAAAACAGCACGCACGTCCAAGATTTCAATTCTCTTGGAATCAATAAACTTCCAAATGTCTCTGGGAAGCCATGCTTCTTGTGAGGCAGGTTGTCCTTTCCAGATCCACGGGCGTCTTACCTTGGGTGCTTCAGCACTTAGCAGGTCGATTAACTGTTACAAGAACTGATTCCCCTAAGGAAATGGGTCCTTATCTTTTCGGCCCAGCGAGCTGAAGGCGAGCTCTAGTGAATAGAGAAGGGAGGAAGTGAGTGAAGGAATTCGGTAGTACAGCACAGGAGGAAGAGCAGACTGATAGGGTGTGTAGATGGGATTTGGTTGGCTGCCTGCCTCTTTTCCTTCCTATTCTGTGCTCATATCTCAATATTTTAGTTTTACTTATTCATCTTTTTTTTTTCCTCCCCCGTAATAGGAAAATATTCTAAGCCTGGCCAAAAATCCTACATGATAGTAAAAGCAGCACGATCATCTGCAAAACAAAAGCTCCCCTCAGACACATTAAAAGCTAGGCAGAAATTGGTTAATACTTCTCCAGTAGCTGTTTTGCTCAAAGCTGATTTGTTCAATCTTGTGGACTCTCCTTTGGGAGCTTAGAACACTTACTGTAAGTACATTTGTGCCCCATGAAATCACAGTCAACTGAGCGAGCTATACATCAATTAATACTTTGCATGAGCTATGTCTCCCCTCAAATGTAAAATCAGCAAAGTCCACAAGTTTGAATAGTGCATTTAAAATACACTAATAATGTCTATCTTCAGAACAAAAGAATCCTGATTTCTGAAAGTGCTTCACTGAAACTTTACACAGAGAAAATACTTCTTTTCCAAATAATTGATTATATTCAAACTTCCATAAGTTGAAAATAATTGGTATAGGTTAAAAGTATCCTTTTTTTTCATTCCTTTTTGGTCTTGCTCAACAATTTTTTACTTTACAATATTCAGATCCTATTTACTTAAGTTTGACTTCCATGATTTCACATAATTTGTGAAAAAAATAATTACTGCTTTAAATCTGTAGTGTGTTCCCTGTGCATGCTTCTTCCCTGTGCATGCTTTTCCTGGCTACCACTTATTCTTTCATCTGAAAGTATATTAAAGAGTAGATTCAGGTACCATGATGCTATCTCTAATCCAAACAGAAATTGGGTTTATATTTATGATACAGGAAAAAAATTGAAGTGATTTAAAAATTTAAAGAAAGACCTATCTGCACTTCACTACTGAATGTCTGGGTTGTTTTATCAACAACTGACTGAGTCAATATGTAGCAATTAAAAGCAGAGATTCTGGAGCCAAACTACAGAGATTCTAAAGAGCCAAACAGGTTTATGTTCTGTTTTTTGTTTTTTCTTTTTTTTTTTCATTTATTTTCTGTGTGACCTTAAAAAGTTTACCTAATTTCTTTCCTTTCAGTGAATTCATCTGAAGAAAGTGGCTCATAATACTAAATTAACTTATTAGAATTAAATGAATACACACATAGGCACAGAGTAATTAGAATTCTCCTTGGTAATAGAAATAATAGATAGATGGATAGGCACAAGTGCAATGAATATGTTAGCCATAATTCCTCAATTCATGAGCACAGTATGTGCCTTATCAAATCTTGAAATTATCTTCAAAACTAAAGAGATATTGTTTTTAGCTCAAACCTGTTGCCATAACTTGTATACACACGTAACAACAACAACAAAAAAACTTCTAATTATATAACAGCACTAAAAGTACACATGTTCTAAGGAACTAAAACAAATATGCACCATTCTTGATGCACGGAAAGCCCATAGGAAATGCTCAGTGACTTGAAGTTAGGCGGGAAGAAAACAGAGCTTTGTCATTTGATTCTGATATTTTCATATTGACAGAGTATTTGTTCTGTATGGGACAGTCAAGAAGGTTAGGCCAGGACCCAAGAATACAAAAATGAATAATAAATATAAATATGTGTGTGTGTTGATGTTACAAGGCATTATATTGGTAGTAATAGAAGTCTTATTTACAGAATAAGAAGAGAATGAGCATATCTGAAAAAAAATCTGGAATTGTTCACCAAATGAGGCTTTATAGTTGGATTTTGGATGGGCAAGACAATCTGAGCTTGCAAAATGGATACTGAAATGGGAATGAACAGCATTTGAAATAACATAAGAATAGTGGTTGAACCTGAGGGACTTGAAAATAATTCTATAGGCATAGTGTTCAGGTACCTGACACCCAGTAGGAGAAGAGTGTTTTGGAGACACAGATAAAGAGAACACAGCCTACAAACAGCCTTCAACAACATGCTCACAATTTTGTATTTATTTTCTAGCATTTGAGAGCTCCTGCAAATGTTGAATAGAAGAGCTTTATAATCAGATTTCCCTTCCAGAAAGATCACTGTAGTGGCAGTGATGTAGGAGTACTCCAGGGAAGAAAGGGTAAACATTTCAAGGAAATTATTTCAGTGAAACCACCTGAGTATAAATGAATGTATTACAATGAAAAGAACAAACAGACATAAGACAAGTTAAACATCCTTAAAAACCAAACATATTTGAGATGAATTGGGAAAGATGAACAGCTATCATGGTGGATGTCCCCAGACGGTGATGTGCTGGTAAACTGGCTCCCTGATAAGAACAAAATCAAAAGTGCTGAATTGTAGTATCTGCCAATTTCCATGGTATAAATTTTCCAGTGAAGTGAATTACAAGCTGTCAACCTGATGTCACTGAAGGTGGAATTGGGGAAAATATGCACAATTGGGTCTCACAAGCCAGTAAAGAGCTGGTTCCAGAACACCACTTCCTAGGATCACTTCCTTGTAAAAAATCAAGTTGACTGAGATGTAACAAAAACTGGAGCAAATAGAGAGAGACAAGTTTTGAAAGAGAGAGAGATTCGTTGTGAACTTAGTTTGAAATATACTGACTGTAATTTGCTTATGAGACATCCAGATACAGATGCTCATGCTAGTGGCTGTTGAGTGGGAGGATTGCTGGGGAGCAGAGAGACCTATTGCTATCACCGTGGTGAAAATTGAAAAATACCTGCCTAAGACGGTATTTGCAAGAGATATAATTGAAAGGACATATTCAAATGATATTTAAAAGCAATAAATTACATAACAGAATTTGTAGAATGAGGAGGAGCCAAGTGTGTTTTCAGATTTCTTACGTAGATGACTGTTTTTTTTTTTTTTTTCTTCCTGTTGCTGTTTTAACCAAGGGACACAAGTCACAGAAAGAGGCATGTAGGTTTGGGTACTAACAAAATAATAAATGAAATTTTATATATATATAGTATAAACTATATATATATATAGTTTCAAATAACTATATATATATAGTTTCAAATATATAAACTATATATTTATATGTAGTTTCAAATACCTACATCATTGCAGATAGCCTGTAGAGAGTTGGCCTCAGTGGAATAAATGGATGGGCCATCAATAAACAGTGACTAAGAGAAGAAAAGGATCTTCAGTGGTGGGAAGGGAGGAGGAAACGCTCTGGGGAAAGGAAACACAGATGCGAGATAATCTGTAGAACGTTTTGATGATGTGAGAAGCGGTAAAAGAAAAGAAATGTTCTTATCAGGATGGGGAAGGGCTCAAATGCTAAAGAAAGGAGGATTCGAGAAAACCAGTGAAGATGCTGGAGGAATGAGCATGATCCAATAACTTTACAAAGAATTTGTAATTTGTGAGATGATTTAGAAGAGGAAGAGCAAAACACAAAGCCTTCAGGGGCCATTTGAGGTGGTCTGGGCTTGAATAGATGGGAACTGGACATATGATGAAAACTCATGATATTTGAAAGGAAGGAAATATTTAAGACCATCATTTCCTTTTATAGAGTAAGACTACTCACAGAGAAGGAACATTTTCCCTTTGCTCAGCCAGACATTCAGAAACTGAAATAATAGCCAGCAAAGTCATTAATATTTTAAACTTCACGGTAAGGCTTACAAGTTTAAAAAGAGAAAAATAAGGGCAGGGAATGCCGTGCCCATCAGAGGAAATGAAAATAAGCTCAGAACTGGGACAGTTTGGGCTGCAGGTGAGGTGGGATAACATGCCAAATGGAAGGGACAGAGTGACAAGGTGAAGCAAACTGACCTGGGCCATTGCAGTGAACTTCTTTGCCTTGAAACACTGTGTCGGGATCCCTGAGTGGCACAGCGGTTTGGCGCCTGCATTTGGCCCAGGGCGCGATCCTGGAGACCCGGGATCGAATCCCACGTCGGGCTCCCGGTGCATGGAGCCTGCTTCTCCCTCTGCCTATGTCTCTGCCTCTCTCTCTCTCTCTCTGTGTGACTATCATAAAAAAAAAAAAAGAAAGAAAGAAACACTGTGTCTCGTTCCTCATACTGGAAGCATACTTAACATTTTATTTTGCTATACAAAATGTAAAAATAAAAGTAGATCAACTCGGAGCTATTTATGTATTCCCTCCAAGATTGTGCATCTTTCAGAAAAACCATCTTCCAGAATGGCTTATAATTGATTTCAGACATACAATACATCGGAATAAATATAGTTTTTGAAAGTTTGCTATTCATACCATACGAAGTATCAAATGCCATTACTAAATATCCCATTTCCGAGTATTTATATTATCTTGCCATTATCGTGTAGCATTGATAGACACATTAAGTTTTATTACCATTTTTACATATAATTTTTATAATTTGGAGAAATATTTTTCTCTACCATATTTGGTTCCTCCTTTTGATGATATGCTATAATCATGATATAAACAAGTTAAGTGATAAATTACTTAGACTTCTAAATAAGGTCTATTAGACCACTTTTTTTTTTTAATTTTATTTAGATTCAATTTTCCAACATAAAGTATAACACCTGGTGCTCGTCTCATCATGTGCCCTCCTTAATGCCCCTCACCCAGTTACCCCATCCTTCCACCCATTTCTCTTTCTGGTACCCTTTGTTTGTTTCTGAGTCAGGAGTCTCTCATGGTTTGTCTTCCTCTCTAATTTTTCACCACTCAGTTTCCTCCCTTCCCTTATAGTCCTTTTCACTATTTCTTATATTCTCCATATGAGTAAAACCATATGATGATTGTCCTTCTCCGACTGATTTATTTCACTCAGCATAATACAGTTCTGAGTTCCATCCACATCGAAGAAAATAGGAACCATTCATTCTTTCTGATGGCTGAGTAATATTCCCTTGCATATATAAACCACACCTTCTTTATCCATTCATCTGTTGAAGGACATAGTGGCTCCTTCCAGATTGGCTATTGTGGACATTGCTGCTATGAACATTGGGGTACAGGTGCTTCTTCACCTCACTATATCTCTATCTTTGGGCTAAACACCTAGTAGTGCAATAGTTGGATGATAGGGTAGCTCTATTTTTTACTTCTTGAGAAATCACACTGTTTTCCAGAGTGGCCGCGCCAGCTTGCATTCCCACCAACAGTGCAAGAGGGCTCCCTTTTCTCTGCATCCTCTCCCACAGTTGTTGTTTCCTGTCTTGTTAATTTTAGCCATTCTCACTGGTGTGAGGTGGTATCTCATTGTGGTTTTGATTTGTATTTTCCTGATGGCAAGTGATGTGGAACATTTTTTTCATATGCTTGTTTGCCATGTGTAAGTCCTCTTTGGAGAAATGTCTGTTCATGTCTTCTGCCCATTTCATGACTGGATTTTTTTTAAGATTTTATTATTTATTCATGAGAGACACACAGAGAGACGCAGAGACACAGACAGAGGAAGAAGCAGCCTCCATGCAGGGAGCCCATGTGGGACTTGATCCCAGGACTCCAGGATCTCACCCTGAGCAAAAGGCAGGTGCTTAACTGCTGAGCTACCCATGTGTCCCTGACTGTTTGTTTCCTGGGTGTGTTGAATCTGATAAGTTCTTTACAGATCTTGGATACTAGCCCTTTTTCTGATATGTCATTTGCAAATATCTTCTCCCATTCTGTAGGTTGTTTTTTTTAATTTTGTTGACTGTTTCTTTTGCTGAGCAGAAGCTTTTTATCTTGATGAAGTCCCAAAATAGTTCATTTTTGCTTTTGTTTCCCTTGCCTTCATAGATGTGTTTTGCAAGAAGTTGCTGTGGCCAAGTTGAAAAAGGTTGTTGCCTGTGTTCTCTTCCAGGATTTTGACTATTAATTCAAAAAGTATTATTTCTTAATAGGTATAAAATCAGCAGGTGTATACTATTTTAAAGTTCATAAAGAACTTTTATGAACTCTAGTTCATCTTCACTTCTACTCTGGAAGCCATTGGAAAGTGTGCTGAAAATCATTCTATTAAGCAGCATTAATTAATATTCCCATTTGATTGAAAAAGTACAGAAAGTCAAGAAATTTTAATGATTAAGCCATGATCAATGACATTTAATACAGATATTCTAGCTCTACATCCTCATACTTCTTCTCTAGATGAAGATGGACAGAACAAGACAATTTCTAACTTGTGTATATTAGACTTCAAATAAAATCTAAAGATAAAAAGGATGGGGAGGTGGGTCTGAGTCAAAAGTAACAGCAAATAAGTGAATATCTGCTTCTATTTTTAGGGACCAGAGTGAACACCAGAAGACAACCACATAATATTATCATTTTTATTTATTTAATTAAATAAACATATTGAATATGTTTATATTATATATAAATACACATATAGTTTATATTATATATAAATGTACTAAATACGTGTATATTTAAATTTATCAGAAATCTGAAAATGCAAGAAAACCTAAACAAAGTAAATTTCTGAAAAAAAAAAAAAAAGATGTTTATAGGAGAAAGAGATCTCAGCTCCTCTTACCCCTGCAGAAGGACGAGAAAATAATAAACCTGCCAAAGTCTGGAGTAGGAAAAAGCCTAACTAAAAGTTAATAAACCATTGGTGTCCAGGTTATAAGCCATACAAAGCACCTTGGGCTCTCAGGAACCAAAGGCTGAGCAGCCAACAAGCAGGAGCATTGAAAGACATCTATCTGACAGATGGCTGGCCTTCACCTCCAGAAGGCTGAGTGCTGAGTATGAGAAATAAAACATCTCCAGCGTTACAGAGAGTAAGGCCTCCCATCTTCTGAACGCTGAGAGAAGAGTAGAATCATAGAAAGAATCTCTGGAGTTATAGAAAGCTCAAGGCAGATCTAGAGGTGAAGAGAACTATACAGCAATTCCAAAGCTGGGTGGCTAGATGATACGGCAGAGAGATCAGCTTCCATAAAAAATTGTAGAACACTCAACTAGGCAAGCAAGTATAATTTATATTTAAAAGAAGAAATAATTAATAAAGATAAACCCAGAGATAAGATGTTAGAATTATCAGACAAGAGCTTGAAAAAAATGTGGGCTTCACAGGAAATATGGAAAACAAATGTGAAATGATGGGAAATTTTAGCAGAGACATAGAATCTACAAAAACAAACCAAAAGTAAATACTAGGGAAAGATATACATAGAAATATTCATATGTAAATGTAAATGTAGGTATAAATATATGCATATATATAGATATCAAGAAATAGATAATATCAAATGAAGAATTCATTAAATAAACTTATAAATAAACAAAATACAAGGAAGAAAATGCATGACCTTGAACTTGAAGATAAATACACTATGAGAAAACAAGAGAGTAGAAAAAAAGAATAGTACATGTGAGATCTGTTGGAAAATATCAGATTGCTCACCATATATACAAGCGGGGCCATATTTTTCAGGAAACAGAAAGTCCTTCAGCATTTTTCATTGTGGTTTATTGGAATTGGAATCTCTCAGCCTCTATGAGTCTGAAAATGTATTTATCTAACTTTCATTCTGAATCTTATTTTATTGTATTTTATTTTATTTGGATTCTATTGCATTTTATTGTATTTGAATATAGAATGCAAATACAATATGAGGTTTGATATAGAATTATTTGAATATAGAATTTGAGAGTATTTGAAGTTATTTTATTTGGCTAAACTGGTGATGGGAATTAAGGAGCACACTTGTGAGGAGCACTGGATATTATACCAAGTAATGAATCACTGAAGTCTACTCCTGAAACTAGTATTACACTAGATGTTAACTAACTAAAATTTAAATTAAAACTTGAGGGACGCCTGGATGACTCAGCAGTTGAGCGTCTGCCTTCAACTTGGGGCGTGATCTTGGGGTCTTGGGATCGAGTCCCACATTGGGCTCCCCACAGGGAGCTTGCTTCTCCTTCTGCCTGTGTCTCTGCCTCTCTCTCTGTGTCTCTCATGAATAAATAAAATCTTAAAAGAATAAATAAAAATAAAACTTGAAACATGAAACAAACAAAAACCAAATAGAGGTGTTGGGTTTAGTTAAAGCAGGCAGAGATCTTTTAGTTTTTATGGAGAAAAGCAAGGAATATTTTTAGTGATTAATGCAAGCAAAGAGATTTGGTGATGGAATAGTTCTAATGGTAACACTTGAGTTTTCCTAGAGTCAATAGAGAGAAAAGAAGTAGTAATTAATACTTTGATAAGAGAAAAGATAATGGTTTTTTCGAGGGTTGCTGAATAGGGTTTTCAGCAATGATGGATCCCTACTAGTGATTTATCCTGAAGAAGTCTGTGTATTTTCTAGCCATATTCTTCAGCTAGGTTTAGCAGCAGTTGGGTTTATGTCAGGCTAGTGTAATAGAGAGTGACAGAGGAGACAGGGAGTGGGAAACATGTGCAGGATGATATTCACAGAGACAGGCTAGGAAAGATAAGTCATGTGGGGAGGCATGCAATGTTTTCACCAAAGCCACCAACAGTGAAAAACTGATAAAGGGTCATGGATTGAACGGCTGGGCTCAGGATAAATATGAAACCATTATAGGGAAAAAATGTGTTAAAGAGGGTGATGATTTTTAAAGTTTTCTTATAATTTATGGGTTTGACTCAGATAAATTAAGATGTAAGCCACAATGAAATTAGTTTTATTTCCTAAAAGAAAGTGGTGGTCAGTTTCTCCTCTCCCTCTTCCTCCTCCTCCTTCTCTTGTTTTGTCTCTTAAGGCTAATTTTACTTTATAAAAGGAATCACATGTAAATTGCCAATGAACTGACTTTACTTGAACCTGCTCTAAGAGGAATTCTTCATGGGATTTCAGCTACTTCTTTACCAGGAAATCATCTATTCGTCCCTGTACACCCACTAGAAATGTAAATGTCTTTGTGAAGATTTTTCCAAGGCCCTTCTGTCAGAGTTAATCACTCTCTTCAATGTTCCCATAAAACTTTGTACTAAAATTCTATTACACGGGTGGCATTTGTGTTTGAGTGTTCCCAATGTATACATCCTACATAGGATTATGAGTTCCTCAAAGAAATGCAGTTTATCCTATTCATTTCAGAATCTCTTCTGTTTCATTGCCTCTAGCTCAGAAGATGCTCCATAAATATTTGCTGAATGAATCTATTTTGTTAAGCAAAGAACACTTGCAATAAAAAGACTGCCCCAGAGTTTTTAATAAATGGCATATCTTTCTGCAAATATTGAAGTGAGATCAGATTTCTTTAGGGTAGGACATACATATATTAACCAAGCACAAACAATCAAACCTCCAAGGTTTTTCTCTCCTTTTTGGACTAGAGCTGTCTAAAACCAAACTAAGTTATCTCTATCATTACAACAAGGAAGGGATAAATAATTTACACATTTAAAGGGTATTTTTATCTCAGCAGCGAGTTTAATGATCACCTATTAAGTGAAAGACTCTCAAACTAATGAGGTTGGATTGATCTGTAAACAAAACTTTGAATAATTATTTCAAAGTCATTGTTGTTTCTGATCTATTTTCTATTATGCCTCTTCCACATTTTTTCATATTCCTGTTCAGAACTCTGAACAATGATCCACATAGATCTAGAAGCTTGAATAAAAATTAGGTACTACCAAATCATTGTTTTGTAAGATTGTACGGAGCCCTATAGATGCTTAACTTCCTGAAACTCCAATCAAAACTTATCTTGTATTTGATCACTTAGTATCCCATTCTTCTTAGAAGCAGGCAAAGTAGGCTTCAAGAACAAGTGAAAATGGCAGAAAATATCTTGATCCTTCTGTCACTGTTAAACATCAAGTGGGAATTCCACCTATTCTTAATAATCAATTGGATTCTTCTTCCTATTAAAAAACAATTTGGATTTTAAATGATTTCCTTTGCTGATTTGATTGATGGTGAACATTTCAGCAAAAATTCCAAAAGAAGTATTTCTTGGCCTTTTCAACCTACTCCCTCAATAAAGACATGTCATTAAAGCAGCTACAATATTTTGCTGCATTCCTAAGAAACTTTTCTGCTATGGTCATGAATGAAGCAGGAGTGAAACCATCTGCTTTCCTTCTTATCGGATTATAGAAGAAGCCTTGAAAGAAAATAATAGATTGGGGGAATTATCAGGCACAGGACTATTGCCTTCTTGGAGTGCCAGTGATGTCACCTCTGGAACACGGATTTAGAAAATGTTAGATTTAGAAAATCTAACTTCATTTATCACATGTTAGCCACGGGCCCAACCTAGGGCCTGGCGCTAAATTCTCCCATTGTGTGTTTAGGATACAGTTGGAACAAGTCTATGCAAGTACTACCCCATGATTTTTGTTAACACAGAGCTATTTTTTTCTTTTCCTTAATGTGCATGTCTTCTTCATTAGTGTGGTAATACTATAATCATATAACATTGATGCATTGAGTTGTTTTCTAAACTAAATATATTGAAATATATTGATGAAACTTAAAAGATTGAAAGAGCTTTCCTGTTCCATCCAAATTCAGGGCACTCCTACATTGTAGACCTGCTTACTCAGAGTTTTGTGGTTTTGTGTTTTCAGATTTATTTCAGGAAAGATTCTAAAAGAAAAGAAAAACTCAAAATAGAACACAAAGCATTGTCACTCAGAATAAGGTAAGGGAAACAAACAGCACCACTGTGTCCTTACTCTGAAGTCAGTACAATTTGATAGTCTACCTTGAAAGAATTCATATAATAATGTATTTATAGAAAGTGTGCGATTTTAAGAGTGTCTTGTTCTATTTCTGTTTATGAGACTTTTGCTGAGTACCTACTACTGCATTACTTTTGCTAAATACATTCACATAATTAAAAGGACAAGAAACACTCCACAGACCTCTTGCCATAATATCAAAAGATCTTTGCATTTCTCTGTGTCTTAGCTAAATTTGAATAAGTCACTTATACTCCTTGTTATTCTCTCTGTATATTTTTGAGAGAATAATTACTTTGGTAATTGCTCCAAAAATGTTTCTATTTTTATTATTTTAAAAATTTATTGTATTTAAATTCAATCAGTTAACATATAATGTATCGTTAATTTCAGATGTAGAGTTTAGTTACTCATCCTTTGCATATAACACCCAGTGCTCATTATATCACATGCCCTCCTTAATGCCCATCACCAATTACTCCATCTCCCCATGCACCTCCCCTCAAAAAAAATTTTTTTTTTGGTTTAAAAAAATGAATGGAAAGAATCTCTGTGCGTCCTGTTGGAATTTACCCTGTATTAGATTATTTGGGTAGTTTTCCTGAAAACAATCACCGAACCAGAAGGGATTTGCAAATAATATAAGCAGAAAAAAAAATCACCTCAAATTATGGACTATGTTCTTAGCCAATATTATGATAATGTCATATCAGAATATCTACCTATCTATCTATCTTCCACATTTGAAGTCCCTTGCTGGCCTGATTCTCCAGTGTTATTGACATATCATTTATATCAGCTTTTATTATACCTCTGAGATTCTACAAGTGCCTTTGATTATATGACACATTTTCAACTGATGTGTGACTACAAACCTGACTAGTCCTCTTGAAGCTAAAGAAGCAAGCAGGGGATCCCTGGGTGGCTCAGCTGTTTAGCACCTGACTTTGGCCCAGGGCATGATCCTGGAGTCCTGGGATCAAGTCCTGCGTCAGGCTCCCTGCATGGAGCCTGCTTCTCCCTCTGCCTGTGTCTCTGCCTCTCTCTCTCTCTCTGTGTGTGTGTGTGTGTGTGTGTGTGTCTCTCATGAATAAAGAAATAAAATCATTAAAGAAAAGAAGCAAGCAATATCTGCCATGGCACCTGCATATCTAAAAGTTCACGAAGAAGGAAATAATGGCAACACCCAAGACATGTATTCTAAGATATTGCATAGATTGCCTCCTTTCATATGAACAAAACAGCTTCATTAGGTGCAAGAGAAGGCAACATTCATTCTCATATTTTACTTTTGTTTCTTTTAAACAACTGTAGCTATCATTATGTTAGTATAGCTGTTTCCCATGTCTAACTTTAAGGATGACCCTTGGCCCTATGGTTTTTGTCCTCTGACATATGAAATCTTTGGCAGTAACAGCAGTTGATAGCAACATAGCTCATCAACGTCCCATGAGAGGAGAAACAAATACGTTAACTGCTTCACTCTCCTCTGGATAGTACTTCTTAGAAAGCCCAGGTTATCAAGCACACAGGTTTGTAAATAGCTTAAGATAATGGAAAAAAGAAGTACTTACTAAAGTGCCAGGTATGTGATCATTATCCTTTCCCAAGATTCTTAGGTTTCCATTTTCAGCCCAACTCCTTTATTTTTCCTAGAATGAAAAGCTAACCACATCGGTGGGATATATTTATTTTCTCTCCATGACATGTACATTGTTGGGTAATGCTTGCAATTTATTAAGCTTGCTCATTGCTAAATTTGTGGTGGAGTCACAGAAATAATGGAGGCAATTTTAAGGCTAATTTATAAGGAAACTATCAGAAAATGAAATATCTAACCTGGCTATGAGACATAATGAGACTTAGCTTTTGTAAATTTATACTGATAACACCCAGAAGGAACATTATGTTTTGTATTATAAAAACATCAATATCTCAAAGAAGTCTTTATTAATATCATTTAAGATTTTTTTTAATTTTCAGAAATATTAAGTAAAACTGGGCAAGATTTACGTATCCATACTTTTCTTTTGCTCTCTCCCTCACATACATGCATATGTGAGACTTTGGCTCTGCAATTGACTTTTAATGAGGCAAATCCCTGAGATTTAGAGTAGAATCCCTATAGGCCCTCTATCAATTCCTTTCTATTAAGCTAATGACTTTTTTAAATGAATTATTTTAGAGAAAAGAACTAATGAGGTTGAAAAACTGTTGTTTTCACCCTAGTCAAAGAATCTCCAGGCAAGACATGCTTTATAAAGGGATACTTTTTCATTTTTAGGAAATGTGCTTTCCAATCAGTAATAATAATAACAATAATAATAATAATAATAATAGCAGCCCAGAGCAAGGAGCAACTTCTGTGGATCTTGTGATTCCTCAACTTGCTTTTGAACAAAACTGTAAAAAATATTCAGCACAAGTGGAAAAGTATTAATATATCTTATCTACAAATAGCTTTGTTAAAATGCATTTTCCCTTCCCTTTTCAATTTTCCATTGTTTAAAAATTTTATTGTTTAAACATTTGTCTCCTAATATAAAGCAGTGTCTATAATTTTAGTGCAGTTCAAACATTATTCTTTCTTAAGATGGAAAGTTAAATTTTTTGTGAGTCTTTTTTCACTAAAACCTAGTAAATCAGCTTATATTTTTCTCATTGGGTAAATATTTTTCGAGACCATAAACATGGCCCTCTTCTGTATATTCCCAGGCTCTTCCTATCCCTTTTAAGTAATGAAAATTTCACAGTCTATGTAAGGTATTTTTATCACTAAACATCAATATGAGATTTATCCAGGGACTGAAGTAGTTTTAAAATAGAATTAAAGTAGTTATCATTTATCTCCTATTTAAAAGAAAAGCTGATAAAAGAAATATGCATCTATAATTGCCAGGTTCATAAACAGAAACCTAAGCCTAGCAGCAAATACAAGAGAAAAAAATGAAATAAGAAGCAGGGGCAAATGTTTGGAGAGAAAGCATTTGAGATGAGAAAAAAAATTCTATCAGTCTCTTAAATAATTACTGAAATTCATTCTTACATGATGGTTTCCCAAATACTTACCTAGTGATAAATGTTGAGAAAACATTGAGGAAAATGTTTTAGGGGCACCTAATTGGTTCAGTCTTTTAAGCATTCAACTCTTGATTTCAGCTCAGGTCATGATCTCAGCACTGCATCCTGCTCCCTGCCCCTCCCCTCCACTCCTGCTCACCATCTCTTTAAAAATAAAATTAAAAAAATAAGGACATAGATTTTGTTTTACATTGACCTTTTGAAACATAAATAAAAAGCCACACTAAAATACAAATGAAAATCTGTAATTAATGTATGTGGGTTAGTTATCTACTAAAGAACGAGTTAAACAAAAAGTTGTTTGTTTTGTTTAGTTTGTGGGTTTGGGTATGTAGATAGATTCATCTTGTGTTACGTGAGTTCCATTCCAACTCTTCAAATGTATTGATGCACATGAAGCCTCTTCTCCTTACTTGCTTTCCTTTCTCTTCCCTCCCTCCATAATGGCCAAATAAGCCATATGGCAGCAAGTGAATCTTTAACACATAACCCTGCATTAGTCTCCCATAAACTCTCTGCTTATTTGGAAGAGATAAAATGGTAATGAGTGTCGAGAACACAGGCTCTGGAGATAGGCACCTCACTTATTAGCTGTGTGACACATTACTCTGACTCCCAGCGTCTTCATCTATTAAAAGGGTCTAATTACACCTATCTTCTGAAAGGAGACTTGAATTTCTGTCCAGCAGAGAGCACGCTATTCAGCATACTTCTCCATTTTGCTCATCTGTGGATTTCCATCACCTACACCTGGGCTTATCACACAGAATCAATATTTGATTTTTATTATAGTGACAGATTACCACACATTCAGTGGCTTGATATAGTATGAATTGATTAACTTACAGTTCTAGGAACATGGATTTATTATCTTAAGTTTCTAGAGATCAGAAGTCCTAAAATCCAGGGCTGTGTTCCTTCTGAGGGTGATAAAATCTGTTTCCTTGCCTTTGCCAGCTTTCAGAGGTTGTCTATATTCCCTGGCTCATGACTCCTAACAATTGTCATTCTAACCCCTTCTTCCTTCAGCATACTTCCTCTGAACTCTGACCCTTCTGCCTGACTATTGTTAGGGCTACGGTGATTATTTTAGTCCCACTTGGATAATCTTTCCATCAAAAGATCCTTAACTTGATCACATCTGTAAAGGCCCATTTACCATGTAAGGTAACATATTCATAGATTTAGTTGATTGGGACATGATGTCTTTGAGGGGCCATTAGTATGTCTGCAAAAGTGTCTTGCCAATAAATATCTGTTGCATAAATTAATTAACTATAGGTTGTGAGTAAAAAGCTGCTTCTTTCTTTCATTTACACATTTATACAGTCATCAATTATCCATTTAATTCATATGCATGGAGTTTATTGAAAGCTTGTCTTGGCAGAGTACAAATAGAAAACAACATTATTTTTCTACAACCCTGTCCATTGCAAAACAGTTTTATCATTTTTTTCTAACACGGAAATAAAACTTGGGTATCATAGATATTTCTATTTATATACATATATGTGTGAGCATGTGTGTGTGTTGAGAGAGAAAGAAATCAAAGATATTTCCCTGGCTTTTAGGTAAACTGAACAGAATGAGATGAGGGAGACTTTGTATGTTTGTGAGAAGTGGATGAAGCTGTAAAGATTCAGTAAAATAGTTTAATGTTGCCTATTAGCAACTCAACTGAAGATGTATAGTGGGCAAATGGATATAGTTATGTTGAGGTAAGAGAAGAGAAGTATTTGAGTGTGATAACATTTTATATGCTATTTGATGATATTTAAAACAATAATCCTAGATGCAGTCACCTGGAGAATGAGTATAGACAGAGAAGGCAAACGACACAAGGACTCAGATTGGGCAGTCCAACATATAGGGATTGGATTAAGAAATGACAGCAATAAAGAAGGCTGAAAAAAGAGGCCAGTTGAATAAGAAAATAATGAGCCCCCCCCCCAAAAAAAAGTTAAGAAAGCAAGAGTTTTATAAGATTAAATAACTGTCAAGATCAGTTGAATAAAGGGCAAGGTTGAGATTTGAATAAACACTCAAATTCTATTTTCTAGAAAGTAGAAATATGGTAGTCTGAGCATCTTTTTAGAATGGTACAGAATACTTATTTATCCTTGGTATCTAAGGTCACATTCCATAATCTTTTCAGAGAGAATCCCTAACAGAAAAACGTAACTGATTTACATTATTAACTTGAAGTGTATGACTTATTAGATTTTGCTTCCTTTCTCAATGTTTCTGATTGTACATATACTTAGATTATGATTAAAAATTAAAGGATGGATTTTGAAAATGCATTGTTTTTATAGTGTATAATACTTAAACAATCCACAATTTTAAAATGAAAATTATCTATGTAATCAATATTTTTCATTTTCTTTCCATTTTCCATTGCGTTTTAGTTTATCTTCTCATTCTACCTTTTTTTGATAACCGTTTTTTCGTAAGATTTATATATTTGTTACCTTACTTTTTAAAGATTTATTTGTTTATTTATTTGTTTATTTATTTATTTATTTATTTATTTATTTATTTATTTATTTATTTATTTTAGAGAGAGAGAAAGAGGGAGAGAATCTCAAGCAGACTCCCTGCTGAGCACGAAGCATGAGGTAGGGCCTGAACCCAGGATTCTGAGATCATGATCTAAGCCAAAATCAAAAGTTAATGACTTAATTGACTGAGTTACCCAGGTGCTTCTAGAAAACTGTTTTAAAATGTAAAATTGCAAGGACACGTGGGTGGCTCAGTTGGTTAAGCCTCTGACTTTTGGTTTCATCTCAGGTCATGATCTCAGGGTTGTGAGATCGATATTTTCCTGTGTCAGGCTTAGCATAGAGTTGCTTGAGATTCTCTCTCTCTTTCCCTCTACCCCTACCCCTCCTCCTACACTGTGTATTTGTTTGTGCTCTCTCTCTCTCTCTCTTTCAAATGAATAAAAGCTTTTAAAAAATGTAAAATTGCATCTTATTTCTTTCTCTTTTTCTAGCATGATTTCTGTTTGCCCTATTATTTTTTTTATAATTTTCTAATTTGTCTTCTTTTTTTTTTTTAGATTTTAATTGTTATATAGTTATTTCTTTAGTTCAAATAATGCTCACTTTAACAATCTATTTAAATTAATATCTAAGGAGTCATGAGCTCCAATATTTATTTGTGTATTTACATAATGACAATAGCTAACCTTGGTAAGTTCTATAGGAAATGTGGAAAAAGTACATTGTAACACAGATAATGCTTTAGAGAATGGTCTCTGTCTTTAGCACTATTGTTTACAAAATGGCACTCTTTGAATATTCCTAAGGAAAGAGCTGCAGAAATGTTTTATGAAGTCATATTTTTCAAACTATCTCTGGTGAAAGATTTTTTTTTTCACTGTGTTGTTCACCAGTATTTCATAACATAGAATAAAAATTAATTATTAGAAAATGAAATAGAAAACAATGCCATATAAAATGCAGCCCTGATGTTTTGTTAGACTCAATAATTATAAAGTCACTCCAACAACATTCTGTAAAAAGAACATTAAAGCATTTGCTATCATTTTCTAAACTTGGGTCATCATGGGTACTGATCTGTGGACCACACTGGGGGTAGGGGAATGTTTCTAGAGTCTCCTCTTCTTGAATTCCCTTCAAAGATGTTGAATTTGACAAGAATATATTACAGAATTTTATTGAAAATTATTTTTAAGTCAGTTATCATACAGAAAGATAGGCTGCTGATGACTATACCCGTCTTGTAAGTTATATCATAAAAGGTTTTACAATGAAAGCATATGGTTTCTTCCTATCAAATAACAGTAATTGTTTTGATAATGGTAATATCTTTTATTATAACATGCTTCAAATTCATTTCAAATACTTCTTTTGGAATCCTTATAACATTTTATAAGTCTGACAAGATTTTTCATGTTTTATAGAGAAAAAAAAAAACAGATACAGTGAGGTCTCATGGCTTTCTAAGATTGTAAGTCTCATCATGATCAGCCATTCTCAAATACATGCTTTCTACCTCTTGCTCTCTTCCAGGTTAATATAATCATTAGCACTTGACTTTTATTTTTTATACTAGATTTTGAAATTTGATGTGAGAAAATATTGAGATCAATTAACCAAATTTGAGTTGAGGAAGTATTGAGAGAGACTGTGGAAAGGAATGTTCTTTATGATGCTCCCGTTTATTTATATTGAGGAGGTACGTGCACATTAATGAAAACCACTGTAGGGAAGAATTCAGAGTGTTGGTTTTAATGCAACAGGGTTTAGCAATAATACGTCCTGATAATACTATGATGCTGTGTGCAGTGGATTGACCTTATACTACACTGACATAGGCTTCCGTGTAGAAGCACATCTTCCTGGTTGGAACATTAAATTTAGCTAGCTTTCTCAGAAACAGACCTATTCTTTTTGCTTTTCATCACTAGAAAAGATTCTCAGGGATTTCTATTTTAGGTCCAGTTCTATTTTTAGGCCAAGTTAACACAAGTTAATAGGTTAGCACAACATCCTAGACATTCACCAAGATGATACTTTAATCTTGCATTTTTGTGCTTATAATCAGATCTTAAGATGAAGAATAGATAGTTGCTGAGGTCTCTAACCTGAACTGGTACTGGTCAACATTGGTGACTTTTTATAACTGGGTCTGTAGGTAGTAATTAATGAGTATATGTGCACGTATGGGTAAGGAATGGATTTGCCCAGAGCTAGGAGACTGGTGCTTGATACACCATGCCCCAAGGACAGCAGATAAAAGATTTTACTTCCAACAAGTAAATGCACCGCAAAGGGGAGTCAACTCTGCAGAGTATTAATTCTTCAATATCATGCGTTTTAATCAGATTCTCACCCTATTGAAGCTAGCCTCAGGAAGTAGGTTTTGAAGACAGAGATGAGATAGAATAAGGAAGAATAAAAAGAAGAGGAACATTTTCTAAAGTGCTCAATCTCCAACTTTCCTTTGAACTTCCTTTCCTTAATTTCCCCTAGAGTTCCCTTCTTTAAATTTTAATGACTCCTATGTTCACCATTTATGCAGTAACATACTCTTCCTGTGCTCAGAGGCTAAGTACTTTTTGTACATGAGACCACACAATAAAACATTAACCCAGCTTCTAGTTTTTGAAGTATGCTCTATTTGTTTAAAATTCACTATATTCAAAGTTATCACACTTTTGTAAGCTGGTAACGAAACTCTGAAATAAGTACAATTTGTATAAATTGGCAATTACAACACCAAAAAGGCCATAAAAGTTTTTTTTCAAAAATACAGTGTAGTTAGATTCTTATCTAAGTCAGTAAAAATGATACACACCAGGGTCTACAGAAAAAAATTAAAGGAAACTCCACTACTTTATTCTATATCTGCTCCATATTGTGGCTGGTATAACATATTTACATTACAAATGTTTTGTTATATGTTTCCTGTCAATACTGCATTCTTCTTTTTTTTTTTTTTTTCAGTTTTTACCAATGGAGACTGAAGCAACTTATTACCACATACTACTCTCAGATTTATTTGTGAATATATGTAGATACATCTGTGCTGGTACCAGAGCTATACTCTATTTCTCAAAGAAACATTAAATTCTTGGACTGGAGGGATGATGAAAGATTCTCATATTGTTGGTTATTAGATTCAGCAATATGAAACCTAAATTCAAATTTATAGATTTTATTTTTAGAGATATATGAAATACAATAGTAGAATATTTATTTTGTTGTTCAGCGGTATACAAATATCTGCATATGCTGATGCATATGGCATTGCAAGAGCTAATTTTATATATCAGTAGATTGAATTATCTTATATGTGAATCTTCTGAAATGATATTAAATATGTAATAATTCTGGATGTGTCTGTGAGTGTTTGTGTGTGTGAGGCTGACATCAGAGTACAGTGGTCAGATGCATATGTGTATGGGTGAGGGGTTAAGGAGAGAAAAGAGACATTTAAAACATCTCATAAAAGTCTTTTTTTTTTTTTTTTTTTTTACTGAGGACATTAAGGATCTGAGGGAATAACGTATTGGACCAGTGTCCCAAATAACAGTCTCATCTTAATTGAAAACAAATTTGACTATGCCTACTTAAAGAAAAGTGTCAGGCTTGGGGGTTGGGTTGGGGGGAAAGAAAGAGAATGATGGGATGGGGTCTGCAGGGGAATGTAATCATGGTTGTAAAATTATATTTTGCATAAGTTTTCTCATTATATTCCATATGCTATTACTTTCAGGATTTTATAAGTATACACACTTTATTTTATGAATGGCTTAAAAGATTTTAAAGATGATTTTTATCTAATCATATCCCTACTTTAATATATTGCATAGATGATATATTTTTTTAAAATATGCTTTTCAAAATCATGTCTTGATTCATTCTAAGATATTAAGTCTCTTGTTTCAAATAATCTTAATCGAAATCATGTTTTTCCTTTTTAAAAATATTTTCAGTCATACCTGAATGCAGTAGCAATAACATTATATTGACTAAATTTTTTTTCTAATGATTTATGTCACAATTTAAAATTCTGCAGCATCTCTTGGTCCTTGTTAGGAATTAAAACCTAGTTTTGGAAAATTGTGGGCTAACTGTTCTATATTTAGTTATATTTAGAACTACGTTTAGCTCTTTCTTTGCTTTTCTCTTTCATTCTATTTCCTTCCTCATTTCACTAATCAGATCTTTTCTCTAGGAATCATTCTTTAACAGAATTACCTGAGAATTTAAATTTTAATGACTCCTATGTTCACCATTTATGCAGTAACATACTCTTCCTGTGCTCAGAGGCTAAGTACTTTTTGTACATGAGACCACACAATAAAATATTAACCCAGCTTCTAGTTTTTGAAGTATGCTCTATTTGTTTAAAATTCACTATATTCAAAGTTATCACACTTTTGTAAGCTGGTAACGAAACTCTGAATATATGTAGATACATCTACATATATTAATTTGCAGGTTTCATCCACACTTATCAAAGTATAATCTCTGGGGGTGTAGAGTCTGACTCTGTAACATACATTTTTTTTAAAGATTTTATTTATTTATTCATGAGATACAGAGAGAGAGAGAGGCAGAGACACAGGCAGAGTGAGTAGCAGGCTCCATGCAGGGATCCTGATGTGGGACTCGATTCTGGGTCTCCAGGATCACGCTCTGGGCTGAAGGCAGGTGCTAAACTGCTGAGCCACCCAGGGATCCCCTGTAACATACATTCTTCATGTGATACTTATAAAGAAAACAGCTTTAACACCTCAATCTTAGTGGATATGAATAATATCAATACCAGTTGTTACACGAAGAAGTTAATAATTAAAAAAGGAAGGGAGGGAGAGAGGAAGGAACAAAAGAACAAAGGAATAAAAGGAAGGAAGAAGGAAGGAAGAAGGGAGGGAGGAAGGAAGGAAGGAAGGAAGGAAGGAAGGAAGGAAGGAAGGAAGGAAGGAAAGGAGGGAGATAAAATAATGGATTCCCCCTCTGGCTATTATTTCCATTTTACAATAAGGCAACTGGAGGTGAGAGAAAATAAATATGCAGATACAGATTTTCATTTTGTGGCATTTAGTTTTTTATTAAAGATAATAATACTGAGACCAAATTATTATTGATGGTAAATTTGGGGTTTTTGATAACAAAATTATTTGATTGATAACATGACAGATAAGTCAATTATTTTTAAGACTTGTATAATATCACAGTTTTTTAATGATTCTAAAGACTTTGTAAGATATCAATTATTGTTCAAATCCCATTAGCAAATTAATTAGTATGTAGTTAAAAATCTGCCACAGATAATTGTAGAACAAACAAATCAAGTAATTTATGACTACCCACCCATGATAATAAAGGAATTTTCAGTGGGCTCTAGGGAATTGACATATTATTAATTAGTGTTCCTTTAGTTGTTCTTTTACTGTTGAATAATTAATATAGAATGACTCATATTACATCCAATAAACAGAAATTAAATACAGTTGACCTTTGCGCAACACAAGTTTGGACTGCACGGGTCCACTTATATGCAGATTTTTAAAAATAAATACAGTACAAGACTATAAGTGTATTTTCTCATGATTTTCTTAACAGTATTTTCTTTTCTCTAACTTACTTTATTATAAGAACATAGTATATAATACAAAGTATGTGTTAATTGTTTATGTTACCCGTAAGGTTTCTGGTCAACAGTAGGCTATTAATAGTTGTTTCTATAGGAGTTAAAAAATACACGGAGACTATCAACTGTGTGAGGGTTACCCTAACTCCCATTGTTCAAGGGTCAATTGTGGTTTTGTATTTCTCCTTCTTTTACTGTTTCTCATACTTCTGTTCTCCTTTTTAATTATAATTTTAATGCATTATTTATTTTATCTTTATTTTTAAATTTTTATAGAAGTATAGTTAACATACAATGCTATATCAGTTTCAAGTGTATAAGAGATTTAACTGTAAATATTTTAATCATAAACTAGATAAAAAATTTTTAGATTGTCCTCTAAATCCTGCCATACCTCTGTGTGAGTTAGAATGATATAAATAGCAATTAAAAATATCCCCATTTAGGTTTGTCTTAAAAATGAGTAAGTTATTTTATAAAATGGAAGCCTAGACATCATGAAATTTCAAGGATTCACGGCTTTCCGAAAGCTAGGACCTTTCTATCATCAGCTCTGAAGTTCACTGAGCTAAATGTATTTTAAGGCTTGTTCCTCTCTTGATTGCACGATAGCTAGCAGCATCTGTCAATGCAATAGGCTTTCTTATTCACTATGTAACATTACAGATGACCATGAAAAACTTGACCCTCCTTCCATCATGAGATGAAGTCTGTGTAACCTCTTCTTGCATCTAGGTGGGCTCCGTGACTAAATGAGCAATAGAATATGGCAGGAATGGTTCTGTGCCTGCTTCTAGGACCAGACCTTAAAAGACTGGCAGTTTGGACTTCTCTCTCTTTGAGCTGCTGCTTTTGGAAGCCAATGACCATGTTATGAAAAAGCTTAATCAGCCCTGGAGAGGCCCACATGAAAAGCAATTGAAGATTGCCAGGTAAGTTCCCAGAGAGCAGTCAACACCATCTTATGATTCTTGTAAGTGAACTATCTTGGAAATTAGTCTCCTGTTCCTACTCCAGCTGACCAGCTAACACCACATGGAAAGTACAGACAAGCCATCCTCACCAGCCTTGTCCAAATTGCAGACAGGTGAATAAAATAAGTGATTGTTGTTTTAATCCCTAAATTTGGGGGGTATTCATAATATAGCAATAGATAATCACAAGAGTCATATTTCTCAAGAGAGAGAAATATAAGTCCTTGTCTTCAGTGTAATGGGCTAACAGTCCCAGTGCTCATGCCAGAAGTCACTTGGTGATAAATTCCAAAGCTGACTGTCGTTGCCTAAACTAAACCTACTGCCAAAGTGGAGATGAGATCGGTTTTTGCAGATACACCTGGTATATGGAGCAAAGCTAGATTCATGAAGGAAGGAAGAAAAATTGGGGCCAAGAGAACAATCTATAATGTCCATTGTTATCAATATACTTTCTTTTAGGATGATAGAAATCTCAGATGCCATTTTTTAAAACAGAGACATTGAAACTTTTATAAATGTCATTAGTCATTAAAGTAAGGAAGGATTAACAGAGCAGATAGTGATTCATGAAAGACCATGTTAACATAGAGGATCTATCATTTGGAAACCTTATTATAAGAGAATAGATCAGATTAAGGTGATTCAGAAATTCTACTGGCCTCCTCTATTTTGCTTTATTGAAGAGACTATCAAAACAACAAATACTTACTACAATATTAAAAAAACAACAACGTTCAATAGATCAATTCTCCAGGTAAATAAAAAATCATGCTTTCATGTCTAGTGAGACAGAAGATGCCCTTAGGCAAAAAAAGCTGAGTCACAAATGAGTTTTGAGAACTTTTGTTCCACAAGGTGGATAACTTGTACTCGGTACATGCTTTCCCAAGGGTAGATTGTAAGCAGTAAGATGGTCTAGTTTCCAAGCTAGAACATGAAAGTGACATTCACTTTCTATGTGAACTTAGAAAAAAAAAAAAAAAAAAAACATTGATTTTTTTTAGCTTTCTTTATTCATTTAGTAATGACTTACTGAGCAATTGTGATATAATAGACATGGTACCCTCATCTATAAAATAAAATAAACAAACATTTTTTAAAGATTTTATTTATTTATTCATGAGACACACACACAGACACACACAGAGAGAGACAGAGAGACAGAGACAGAGACAGAGACACAGGCAGAGGAAGAAGTAAGCTCCATGCAGGGAGCCTGATGTGGGACTCAATCTTGGGACTCCAGGATCATGCCCTGGGCCAAAGGCAAGTGCTAAACAGCTGAGCCACCCAGGGATCCCCTAAACATACATTTTTTTAAATTGCTGTGAAGATTATATGAGCTCTTGTTTATTAAAAAAAAAAAAGTACTTATAACAATGTTTGATTATAAATCATGTGTTTTAAATTTTTACATACCTATAGTTGGAGACGACTCAGAAGTAGAAAACCAAGGGCATCTCTAAGACATACAAAATCCCTTAGCTGTTAGCAAATTCAGATTAGCAGAGCAGAAGCAAGTCCACATACCCAGTATCCTATGGAGTGAAATGTGATGTAGTGGAACCACTTCTATACACAACGTGGGAATTTGAAGCAACACAGTTTATCCTATAGAAAAAGTGTACTGCATATATAGTAGGATAAATTCATCACCTTGAAGTCTAAGACAGTGTGAATATTTTAGGTTGTAACAAGAATTTTATTGAATGATGTAATTTTAAAAAATGAGTTAACTGAAAATTGGAAATAATAATTGTATGATTTTAACCAACCTTGTAGAAATAACAACTAGGCAGGCCTAATGTCTTTAAAACAATTTTATAGAGGTTTTGTTTTTGAAATCAGTCTCAGCTTTTCTCTAAAGAAGTCAGATCCTGGGACTGGATTAAAAAATGGGAAGAAGGCTTTACAGTTTAGATGACAGTTGTTTCTTCTTTAGTTTGTTCTTTCTTCAATGAAGTTGATAATTTGTTCATGACCCTTCCGTTTATCCACTTATTCATTTCATACCAATTTACGAGCCCTATGCTTGGTGCTCAATAAATTTTGTTAATTAGGAATCAATTTATTTTCTTAGCTTTTTATGGTGGGGGAGGGGATATGATTTTAACTAGATCTCCATGATGGAATTGAGTGAAGTGACTTATAATTACAAATATGCCTCACTGATGCCCAGATTTTAATCTTCCTTGATTTTCCATTAAATTTAATCTGAACAAATGCTGTGAATGGAAGTCTCACCTAGCATTAGAGTTGCACATACACAACCCAAACACACATATGTGCATCCTATTTCCATTTATCTTTGTGAAAAAAAGAAAAAATACAGAGATCATTTTATAGGATATGTTATATTCCACTGCATTGTTGCCTGAACGTCTTTCAAGGTAAATTTATACTTGACAACATCAACCATTTTCTCTCCAACAGAAAAAGAAAGGCTTTGACCTCACAGTGAATCCTTTCTCTCACCATTGCTACAATTTTTCACTCCTGAGTGATTTGGATTGCAACAATAGCGAGTAGCTTTGAAGAGCTGAGGTGGGAGGTAAAAAGTTATTTTACCCAAAATGGAAATCTCCAGCTGTCCTTGTGATAATTGAGAGGCCTACAGTAATAAGTGATTTCAAGGAAAAGAATATCCTAAATGTGAAATGAGAGCTTTGATAGGTTTATTTGTAGTATAAACGAACTGAAGAAAAAACATATATCCTGAACTGACTCTCGGCATGCTTTTATAAGGATGAGACTCTCCAGATTTCCTACCGGGGGCTTAGCTAGTGTGACTTGCAAATGAAACAGCAACTCAGAGATCTTTTGCTCACCCAGAGAATTTTGTACACATACGGGTGACCAGGGGTCACCAGAGGGACACCTTCACTGCACCAGGGATGTGTTTTAGATATAGACAATCCAGGTTCAAGTCTCTCGTTATTTCTTATTAGCTGAGCAACTTGAGTGCTATTTGACATTTTTAAAATTTATTTTATTTATTTATTCATGAGAGATACACAGAGAGAGAGGCAGAGACACAGGCAGGGAGAGAAGCAGGCTCCAAGCAGGGAGCCTGATGTAGGACTCAATCCTGGGACTCCAGGATCAGGTCCTGGGCTGAAGGAGGCCCTAAACCACTGAGCCACCGGGGCTGCCCTAATTTGACATTTTTGAAACTGTTTTCATCCGTAATAAGAAAGTTGGTTGTACTAGTAAACAATTGAGAAATGGCTCTACTCCCAGAAATGTAGATAAAAATACAGGCAACGTGGCTCTATCACAAGGAGAAATAAAAAGCCAAATTTTCATGTGAGAGTACTAAATCTGCTGCTTACCTACGATGTCAATCCCATCTTGAGAATTTACTGATTCAAAATTTCATGTCTTAATGTGTAAAGTTTTGGATTTTGAAAGTACTACTGAGACAGGTTAATGAGATTTTTCATATAGAATGTTTAGACTGTTCTTTTTTTTTTTAGCACATGGCTGTCACTTAAGTAACTAATAGTGTTTAATTTCACTTAATAAAATGGTCAATTAAAAGGTTAGTTGAGGAGGGAAGAATGGATGAAAGAGAAGAAAAAATACACAGACCAGCATTATCAGCATTAAAGTCCAAGAATATCCAGCAGGCCAACTGACCCTTTCTTACTGACATCCCTTTACAGAAGATGATTACATCAGGGCATATGGGTTTGATGTTGTTAGAAATGTGAATATTATAAATAATACCTCTTTATTTTGATTTCATCATCTCCAAGCAACCATCTACCATCTGACTTCCCACTGACTTACATACAGAAAACAAAAATTATGATGTCTCCAGACCCAAATAAATATCTGATCTGGTTATTAATTCAAGTTTTCACTGAAATGAATCCCCAGATCTTCTGATTTTATACATTAGTCTTTATACAGTTCAGTAGAAAGAGTCAGCCACTCTAGGCTTTATAGCTTCTGGATATACAAGAAAATTTCTAAATGTTCCAAACAGAACATAACTGTAATAAACTAACAGTAAGATATGGCTTCTATTTAGGGATCCATCCTGGAAAAACATGGTGCTTTTCTAATGCACTGTAAAGCTCTAACACCACCAGCTTGCTTTCCCATGAATATTATTTTAATTAAGTTATATATATATATATATATATATATATATATATACACACACACACATATATACACATATATATACCCATGCATATTCAGTTCAGTTATATAACAAAAATGGCAAAAATTTTAATTATATTTATAAGAATCATAAAGTTGATCACAGACTGATTAGAAATGAATATCTTATCTCCCACAAGTAGTGGATGCACTGAGGTGTGTACAGGATTACAGGCTATTCCTGGATCACAGATATTACCTCTCAATCTTACAATAAACAAATTTAGAGATAAAAATGGAGTTTAAGGCAAATATTTAAGATCTTGACAATTTTATGATTTAACAACACAGAATTGCTAATACTTTCAGAAACTATTTGGAGGAGAGCTAGTTTGACTTTAACTACCTTAATTATATAGAGATATAGAGACATATCGATAGACTTACACTACCTTTAAAATTGATGTTACTTAGCAATTGTCCATCCTCAAGGGATTTATTTTTAATAGGTAACAACTCATAATTAGTATAACGATATTGTAGCACATACATGGTTGCTTCCAAATGACTAATGTGTCAATCAAAACAATTTGTTTTGCTAAATATTTTTAATAATCATCCCAGGTACTATTTGTAACACCACTTTGCAGAATTTATAAGTAGGTTTATAAGTAAAGATAAGCTTCTAACAAGCTCTCATTTAAATTTTTATAAATTTGGAATTGTTAAATCTGAAATGGATCAAGTTTAAATATAGCATCTCAAGTGAAAAGGGTACTAGTCACAGAGGAAGAAGTTAATACCTGAGAATATTGCTGCAGAATTATTGTAAGATTGCAGTTTTAGCAATGCACTTATAAATAATGTATTAGAAATACTAATTCAGAGCCTCTGTAATAAATTTTCTCTACACTGAGATACATATAATGTATAAATTCTTATTTATGGTAATTAAAAAGGTTAGAATTGGTTCAATCTTCAGAATGTTAAGTAGAAATAATAAAATTGTGTAAATAAAATATAAAACTCATTCAAAATACAGGGATGTGCAAATTGTTTTCAAATATCTTTAAGAATATTGAAAGAATATTCATAATCGGTACATGTTAAATTAATGGTGTATCATTCTTATTTACTACATTATTCTCAAGTTAAACCTTTTTAAAGCAATATTTTATGAATCTTCTGTTTATAGAACTTGGTACACGGAGTCAAAATGCTGTCTTCTTTTAAATTTGTCTTTAATTCTGACAGCCTCTTTAATTTGCCTTAATATACAAAATATGAATTTATGGGCATATAAAACTTCATATATCTTTAAGTGAATAGATTTAAATCTTCACTAACAAAGGTTTAATCTTTTACAAGAAAGTGATGGCCTATATTTAAAATATTTAATTATAATATTTATTTTAAAATAATTGGTATCTTAGAATTTCAAAAAAATTCTGACATGCAATTTGTCATTGATAATAACCCTGGAAGATGCGGAACAGATGTTATTATTCCTATTTTAAATTTGAGAACAAGTGAAACTCTGAAAGACCTTGTAGCTTATCCAAGGTAATTTAGCTAATATTCAGGGAAACTACTAACAATTTGACTCTTATTCTGGTGTTTTTGTTTTCTTTTTTGTTTTTTTAAGATTTTATTTATTTATTTGAGATAAAGAGAGAGAGAGAACGCATAGGAGAGAGCATGAGACAGGGCAGAGGCAGGGGGAGAGGGAGTAGCAGACGGTTGAGTGGGAATCTGATGCCGGGCTCCATCCCAGGACCCTGAGGTCACGTCCTGAGTGGAAGGCAGATACTCAACTGACTGAGCCACCCCTGAGCCCCTCTGGTGCTTTCCCTTAAACATGAATGAATTGGGGCAGCCCGGGTGGCTCAGTGCTTTAGCACCACCTTCAGTCCCAGGGCATGACCCTGGAAACCCAGGATCAAGTCCCATATCGGGCTCCCTGCGTGGAGCCTGATTCTCTCTCTGTCTGTGTCTCTGCCTCTCTCTCTCTCTAGGGTGTCTCTATGAATAAATAAATAAAATCTTAAAAAAAAAAAAAAAAAGACTTGAATGAATCAAGTGAAATGGTGATATAATCCAATAAAAATAAAACACGATGATTACTATCACATAATATAAAGAATCTTTCAAGTACCTGTTTTTATTAATTTGATTGAAAAAGGATAATTTTTTACATATACACACAGAAATATGTTGTCAGTTAAAATTTAAGAAGACTACCATGCACACCTAATTGTAACTGTATATATGCTGCAATCTGGGTGTTGTTTTAACATTTGGAACGGGATTTGGAAGAGAACTGGTTTTTATGTCATTTGTACATCAGTTGAAACTGAAGAAAAGCAGTTATTAAAGATTTTAACAGGATGCTGTCTTTTTAGTTTTCCTACATTAGTCGTTGTAAGGATAAATTCAAATGACCATTTTTCTAATTATTGTTCATAATATCCTTCCACATAAACAAATAATTAGTGTTTTGTTTCTGGAGTCATGTTTATGAATGCTGGCAGTGGAGACATTTCCTCCCTTCTTATAAAAGCAGAGGAAGCTCCTGTGGCTCCTGAAAACCCAGACTGTGCTCTAAAACAACTGCCACAACCAGAATAACCCCAGTGGTTAGGTACAAATCTTCAGAATTGTTTCTAGTCTAGACACAACTCATTAAAAAGGTTTTGCACCTCCTCAATCGTAAACACAACAGGAGAAAGAATCAAGAAAATGATAATTCTCTGAGTCTTAAAATAATTACACAGAAAATTAGTTTCATCCCTCTGGCCTACTTTAAAAAAAAAAAAAAGAAAAAGAAAGAAAAAGAAATGGAGATGAGGAGGTAATCTAGCCCATTCCCTTTCTTAGCTACATGGGTAATACAAAACATTTAAAGAATAACACTATGCCCTGGCAAAAAAAAAAAAAAAAAAAAAAAAAAAATCATATATCATTCTTCACTGATTAAGAAGTGAATAAAATTATGTGCAAAGCAGCTTTTACAGATTGCAATGAGAACTTTCTCACTCAATCACACAGAGGTTATTTCCTTCCTACGCTTCCCAAACAAGATTTTCTTTTGTAGAGTTGATAAATCTCTTTCCATCAACGTAAACTAAAGTTCTATCCCCAAAACTGGCCTTGCAAATCAAAATTCTAAGATGACACGGATAAGATGTGACAAAGGGGTTCCTGAAGATCAGCTTCAGAGTAGCGTTAGAAGGCAAAGCGGGTAGAGTTGACTTAACTGTTTGCAAGTTCCAAGTTTCCTTTTTAAAATTATAATGAGTTGTTCAGTTCAGTAACATCTGGCACTGAATACATTTTCAAAAAAATTGCTGAAAGACTGAGAAATGAAATTTTACCTTTTAGCTACAGTTAAGAGGCACCTAGCTGCCCTTCTATTTCATCCTCTTTTTACAAAAGTGAAAAGAAAAAGTGATTAATCCCATGGGCTTTAGCATCAGAAAGATTTGAGTTCAAGCCCTAGTTTTATCTTATTACCTGGATAATTTGGGGTAGGTTAGCCTAAGTCTTTTTCCTCCCTCTTTTCCTCCTATCACTCCTTCCCTCCCTCCCTCCCTCCCTCCCTCCCTCCCTCCCTCCCTCCCTTCCTACCTTCCTTCCTTCCTTCCTCCCTTCCTTTCCCCCCACCTTCTCCCTCTCTTCTGTCCCTCTCTTCCTCCTTCTCTTCCCCCCCTTCCTCTTCATTTTCTTCATCCTCCTCCTCTTTCCTTCTGCTCCTTCTTCTTTGCAGACAAAATCATGAGCAAAATGTATTTAATTGAAAACTTCTACAAGTTTCTAAAGGAAAGTCGTCAACTTCTAGCCTATCATTCCCAACAGCAGAATCCTGCTCCTGAAAAGAAAGCAGTCTGAGCAATCTATTCTCTATTTACTTGGGTTTCCTTTAAAAGTGTATTTTTAAAAATAAACTAGTTTTAGAACACTTTTAGGCTTACAGAAAAGTTGAAAAAGATAGTAACAGCAAATTCTTATATATTCCTCACCTAGTTTCCCTTGCTGGCAACATCTTTTATTAGTATGTCATATTTTTATACTTTATGATTGCTTAATGTCCTTTCTGTATTCCAGGCTTTCATCCAGAATATCACATTCCATTTAGTCATAGATTGTTGTGGGCTCCTCTGGGCTGTACCAGTTCCACAGACTTTTCTTGTTTCTGATGCCCTTGACCACTGAGTACTGGTTTGATACTTTGCAGGATACACCTCAACTGGAATTTTTATGATGTTTTCCTCATGATGAGACTGGAATATGGGTTTTGGGGAGGAAGACCACAGAAGTAAAGTGCCATTTTCATCACATCATATCAAAAATACATGCTATCAACCTGACTTGCAAATGTTGATGTTGATCTGGAGCATCTGGCTGAAGTAGTGTCTGTCAATTTTCTTCACTGAAAGTTACTCCTCACTTAACCCCCATTCCAAATTGAACTCTGTGGAAGGAGGCCATTATTCCCAGCACACACTTATGTGTGGGGAGCTACACTTCATCTCTTGAGGGAGATGTATCTACATCAACTATTGGAATTTTCTTTACAACTTTCTCTTTTTAAAAAAATATTTTATTTATCTATTCATGAGAGATACAGAGAGAGAGGCCGAGACACAGGCAGAGGGAGAAGCAGAGCCTGATGCTGGACTTGATCCCAGGACTCCCTGGGTGGAGCCTGATGCTGGACTTGATCCCAGGACTCCAGGATCACACCCTGAGCCGAAGGCAGACACTCAACTGCTGAGCTACCCAGGTATCCCACAGATTTCTTCTTTCCCATGTATTTGTACATTCAAGTATTTATTTGTATCAGAATAACTTATAGACATTTATTTTATGTTTTGTGGTATAATATGAACATACTTGATTTTGTCCCAAATTTTCCAACTGTGGGCATTGGAACATCCTTCATAGAAGTCATGCTCTTTTGACATATCTTCATCGTTGTGGACAGTGTTGCTGTTTCCTTTGTTTTATTTTTGAGTCATTTCTATTTTCTGACACTAGAAGATGATGCTCCAGGATCATCTTATATATTTCCTCTCCCAGTCTTAAAATCAGCCATTTTTTAAAGAAGATCTAGGTCTTTTCATTGGAAAATAGTGTTAGCAACTCAGATTTGTGAGTTAGATGTGGTCTTTGTTACTGTACTATTAGTGTTTCTAGGTTCTTTCAGGTGACAGAGCAAGAAATATATATGTGGACTAATCTGTGTATGTACTTATATCTAAACATGTATACATGTAACCATCTATATCTATATCCAGCTAAACATGAGTTCATACTGCTATCTCCACCTTTAATTCATTAAAAAAAATGGATCATTGTAGCCTATTCCCCTTGCTTATCTTTAAACTCATAGTCAGAGAGAAACCTAGTTCAATGCTTGTCATTCATTTACTTACTGTTCAATTCTAGTGCAATTGTATGATAGTATTAGAATTGCTCATGAGTGCCATGGTGAGAAAGAATTATCAATTAGAATACACTGCTTATGTACAGCTTCTTTTGCCTTTAAGCTTCCATACTCCACTCATCACCAAAGTTACTCAGGTAAACATTTCTCCCTTCTCCATTTTAGAAAGGCTGTTTCATACACGGTAATATAGTTAGATTTTTGTGTCACATTCTACATCTCAACATCCTGAAGTTTTTTTTTTTTTTTTTTAATTTGCATACATGAAGTTTCACTCTTATTAGTATTGTAATGTAAAGGTCTCTGTATTTTAACAAATTTATAAAACCATGCTTCCAAAATAACAGAATCTGGGGGGAGGGGCAAGATGGCTGAAGAGTAGGGTCCCCAAATCTCCTGTCTCCACCAAATTACCTAGAAAACCTTCAAATTATCCTGAAAAACTATGAATTCGGCCTGAGAATTAAAGAGAGACCAGCTGGAATGCTTCAGTGAGAAGAGTTCGCGCATCTATCAAGGTAGGAAGACGGGGAAAAAGGAATAAAGGAACAAAGGCCTCCAAGGGGGAGGGGCCCGCGAGGAGCCGGGCTGAGGCCGGGGCGAGTGTCCCCAGGACAGGAGAGCCCCGTCCCGGAGGAGCAGGAGCTGCACCGACCTTCCCGGGAGGAGAGGGGCTCGCGGGGAGGTGGAGCAGGACCCAGGAGGGCGGGGATGCCCTCGGGCTCCCGGGGACACTAACAGACACCTGCGCCCCGGGAGAGTGCGCCGAGCTCCCTAAGGGCTGCAGCGTGCACGGGGGGACCCGGAGCAGCTCGGGGGGCTCGGGGGCGGCTCCGCGGAGGGGGCTGCGGGGCGGCAGCGCGATTCCAACAGCGCAGGCCTCGGAGCACAGGGCGCCAGGACACAGCCCAGGATCCGGCCTCCCCCGGGACAGGGAGGGCCCAGGACAGCAAGGACGCTCCTGCCCCGAGCTGAGCAGATCAGCGGCCCCGCCCCGGAGCCTCCAGGCCCTGCAGACGGAGTTCCTGCCGGAGCTGAATCCAGGTTTCCAGAGCTGCCCCGCCACTGGGGCTGCTCCTCCTGCGGCCTCACGGGGTAAACAACCCCCACTGAGCCCTGCACCAGGCAGGGGCAGAGCAGCTCCCCCAAGTGCTAACACCTTAGAATCAGCACAACAGGCCCCTCCCCCGGAAGACCAGCTAGACGGACAAGTTCCAGGGGAAGTCAAAGGACTTAAAGTACACAGAATCAGAAGATACTCCCTCCTGGTTCTTTTTTTTTTTTCTTTCTTTCTTTTTTTTTTTTTTTTTTTTTTTTGTTTTGTTGTTTTGTTTTGTTTCGTTTTGCTTTTTGATTTGTTTCCTTCCCCCACCCCCTTTTTTCCTTTCTTTCTTTTTCTTTCTTTTTCTTCTTTTTTTTTCTTCCTTTTTTTTTTTCTCTTTCTCTTTTCTTTCCTTCTTTCTCTCCTCTCTTTTTCTCCTTTTCCCAGTACAACTTGCTTTTGGCCACTCTGCACTGAGCAAAATGACTAGAAGGAAAACCTCACCTCAAAAGAAAGAATCAGAAACAGTCCTCTCTCCCACAGAGTTACAAAATCTGGATTACAATTCAATGTCAGAAAGCCAATTCAGAAGCACTATTATACAGCTACTGGTGGCTCTAGAAAAAAGCATAAAGGACTCAAGAGACTTCATGACTGCAGAATTTAGAGCTAATCAGGCAGAAATTAAAAATCAATTGAATGAGATGCAATCCAAACTAGAAGTCCTAACGACCAGGGTTAACGAGGTGGAATAACGGTGAGTGACATAGAAGACAAGTTGATAGCAAAGAGGGAAACTGAGGAAAAAAGAGACAAACAATTAAAAGACCATGAAGATAGATTAAGGGAAATAAACGACAGCCTGAGGAAGAAAAACTTACGTTTAATTGGGGTTCCCGAGGGCGCCGAAAGGGCCAGAGGGCCAGAATATGTATTTGAACAAATTCTAGCTGAAAACTTTCCTAATCTGGGAAGGGAAATAGGCATTCAGATCCAGGAAATAGAGAGATCCCCCCCCCAAAATCAATAAAAACCGTTCAACACCTCGACATTTAATAGTGAAGCTTGCAAATTCCAAAGATAAAGAGAAGATCCTTAAAGCAGCAAGAGACAAGAAATCCCTGACTTTTATGGGGAGTAGAATTAGGGTAACAGCAGACCTCTCCACAGAGACCTGGCAGGCCAGAAAGGGCTGGCAGGATATATTCAGGGTCCTAAATGAGAAGAACATGCAACCAAGAATACTTTATCCAGCAAGGCTCTCATTCAAAATGGAAGGAGAGATAAAGAGCTTCCAAGACAGGCAGCAACTGAAAGAATATGTGACCTCCAAACCAGCTCTGCAAGAAATTTTAAGGGGGACTCTTAAAATTCCCCTTTAAGAAGAAGTTCAGTGGAACAATCCACAAAAACAAGGACTGGATAGATATCATGATGACACTAAACTCATATCTCTCAATAGTAACTGAACGTGAACGGGCTTAATGACCCCATCAAAAGGCGCAGGGTTTCAGACTGGATAAAAAAGCAGGACCCATCTATTTGCTGTCTACAAGAGACTCATTTTAGACAGAAGGACACCTACAGCCTGAAAATAAAAGGTTGGAGAACCATTTACCATTCGAATGGTCCTCAAAAGAAAGAAGGGGTAGCCATCCTTATATCAGATAAACTAAAATTTACCCCGAAGACTGTAGTGAGAGATGAAGGGGGACACTATCTCATACTTAAAGGATCTATCCAACAAGAGGACTTAACAATCCTCAATATATATGCCCCGAATGGGGGAGCTGCCAAATATATAAATCAGTTATTAACCAAAGTGAAGAAATACTTAGATATAATACACTTATACTTGGTGACTTCAATCTAGCTCTTTCTATACTCGATAGGTCTTCTAAGCACAACATCTCCAAAGAAACGAGAGCTTTAAATGATACACTGGACCAGATGGATTTCACAGATATCTACAGAACTTTACATCCAAACTCAACTGAATACACATTCTTCTCAAGTGCGTATGGAACTTTCTCCAGAATAGACCACATATTGGGTCACAAATCGGGTCTGAACCGATACCAAAAGATTGGGATTGTCCCCTGCATATTCTCGGACCATAATGCCTTGAAATTAGGACTAAATCACAACAAGAAGTTTGGAAGGACCTCAAACACATGGAGGTTAAGGACCATCCTGCTAAAAGATAAAAGGGTCAACCAGGAAATTAAGGAAGAATTAAAAAGATTCATGGAAACTAATGAGAATGAAGATACAACCGTTCAAAAGCTTTGGGATGCAGCAAAAGCAGTCCTAAGGGGGAAATACATCGCAATACAAGCATCCATTCAAAAACTGGAAAGAACTCAAATACAAAAGCTCACCTTACACATAAAGGAGCTAGAGAAAAAACAGCAAATAGATCCTACACCCAGGAGAAGAAGAGAGTTAATAAAGATTCGAGCAGAAGTCAACGAAATCGAAACCAGAAGAACTGTGGAACAGATTAACAGAACCAGGAGTTGGTTCTTTGAAAGAATTAATAAGATAGATAAACCATTAGCCAGCCTTATTAAAAAGAAGAGAGAGAAGACTCAAATTAATAAAATCATGAATGAGAAAGGAGAGATCACTACCAACACCAAGGAAATACAAACGATTTTAAAAACATATTATGAACAGCTATACGCCAATGAATTCGTCATTCTAGAAGAAATGGACGCATTCCTGGAAAGCCACAAACTACCAAAACTGGAACAGGAAGAAATAGAAAACATGAACAGGCCAATAACCAGGGAGGAAATTGAAGCAGTCATCAAAAACCTCCCAAGACACAAGAGTCCAGGGCCAGATGGCTTCCCAGGGGAATTTTATCAAACATTTAAAGAAGAAACCATACCTATTCTCCTAAAGCTGTTTGGAAAGATAGAAAGAGATGGAGTACTTCCAAATTCGTTCTATGAGGCCAGCATCACCTTAATTCCAAAAACAGACAAAGACCCCACCAAAAAGGAGAATTACAGACCAATATCCCTGATGAACATGGATGCAAAAATTCTCAACAAGATACTGGCCAATAGGATCCAACAGTACATTAAGAAAATTATTCACCATGACCAAGTAGGATTTATCCCCGGGACACAAGGCTGGTTCAACACCCGTAAAACAATCAATGTGATTCATCATATCAGCAAGAGAAAAACCAAGAACCATATGATCCTCTCATTAGATGCAGAGAAAGCATTTGACAAAATACAGCATCCATTCCTGATCAAAACTCTTCAGAGTGTAGGGATAGAGGGAACATTCCTCGACATCTTAAAAGCCATCTATGAAAAGCCCACAGCAAATATCATTCTCAATGGGGAAGCACTGGGAGCCTTTCCCCTAAGATCAGGAACAAGACAGGGATGTCCACTCTCACCACTGCTGTTCAACATAGTACTGGAAGTCCTAGCCTCAGCAATCAGACAACAAAAGACATTAAAGGCATTCAAATTGGCAAAGAAGAAGTCAAACTCTCCCTCTTCGCCGATGACATGATACTCTACATAGAAAACCATAGAAAACCCAAAAGTCTCCACCCCAAGATTGCTAGAACTCATACAGCAATTCGGTAGTGTGGCAGGATACAAAATCAATGCCCAGAAATCAGTGGCATTTCTATACACTAACAACGAGACTGAAGAAAGAGAAATTAAGGAGTCAATCCCATTTACAATTGCACCCAAAAGCATAAGATACCTAGGAATAAACCTCACCAAAGATGTAAAGGATCTATACCCTCAAAACTATAGAACACTTCTGAAAGAAATTGAGGAAGACACAAAGAGATGGAAAAATATTCCATGCTCAGGGATTGGCAGAATTAATATTGTGAAAATGTCAGTGTTACCCAGGGCAATATACACGTTTAATGCAATCCCTATCAAAATACCATTGACTTTCTTCAGAGAGTTAGAACAAATTATTTTAAGATTTGTGTGGAATCAGAAAAGACCCCGAATAGCCAGGGGAATTTTAAAAAAGAAAACCATATCTGGGGGCATCACAATGCCAGATTTCAGGTTGTACTACAAAGCTGTGGTCATCAAGACAGTGTGGTACTGGCACAAAAATAGACACATAGATCAGTGGAACAGAATAGAGAATCCAGAAGTGGACCCTGAACTTTATGGGCAACTAATATTCGATAAAGGAGGAAAGACTATCCATTGGAAGAAAGACTGTCTCTTCAAAAAATGGTGCTGGGAAAATTGGACATCCACATGCAGAAGAATGAAACTAGACCACTCTCTTTCACCATACACAAAGATAAACTCAAAATGGATGAAAGATCTAAATGTGAGACAAGATTCCATCAAAATCCTAGAGAAGAACACAGGCAACACCCTTTTTGAACTCGGCCATAGTAACTTCTTGCAAGATACATCCACGAAGGCAAAAGAAACAAAAGCAAAAATGAACTATTGGGACTTCATCAAGATAAGAAGCTTTTGCACAGCAAAGGATACAGTCAACAAAACTAAAGGACAACCTACAGAATGGGAAAAGGTATTTGCAAATGACGTATCAGATAAAGGGCTAGTTTCCAAGATCTATAAAGAACTTATTAAACTCAACACCAAAGAAACAAACAATCCAATCATGAGATGGGCAAAAGACATGAAGAGAAATCTCACAGAGGAAGACATAGACATGGCCAACATGCACATGAGAAAATGCTCTGCATCACTTGCCATCAGGGAAATACAAATCAAAACCACAATGAGATACCACCTCACACCAGTGAGAATGGGGCAAATTAGCAAGGCAGGAAACAACAAATGTTGGAGAGGATGCGGAGAAAAGGGAACCCTCTTACACTGTTGGTGGGAATGTGAACTGGTGCAGCCACTCTGGAAAACTGTGTGGAGGTTCCTCAAACAGTTAAAAATATACCTGCCCTACTACCCAGCAATTGCACTGTTGGGGATTTACCCCAAAGATACAGATGCAATGAAACGCCGGGACACCTGCACCCCGATGTTTATAGCAGCAATGGCCACAATAGCCAAACTGTGGAAGGAGCCTCAGTGTCCATCGAAAGATGAATGGATAAAGAAGCTGTGGTTTATGTATACAATGGAATATTACTCAGCTATTAGAAATGACAAATACCCACCATTTGCTTCAACGTGGATGGAACTGGAGGGTATTATGCTGAGTGAAGTAAGTCAGTCGGAGAAGGACAAACATTATATGTTCTCATTCATTTGGGGAATATAAATAATAGTGAAAGGGAATATAAGGAAGGGAGAAGAAATGTGTGGGAAATATCAGAAAGGGAGACAGAACGTAAAGACTGCTAACTCTGGGAAACGAACTAGAGGTGGTAGAAGGGGCGGAGGGCGGGGGGTGGGATTGATTGGGTGAAGGGCACTGGGGGTTATTCTGTATGTTGGTAAATTGATCACCAATAAAAAAAAATTTAAAAAAATAACAGAATCTCATGGAATAAAGTCACAGACCTAAAAAACGTATGTGCTTCATTTATTCAATCTTTCCTTTCCTCCCCAAACTCCTAGTAACCACTAGTCTTTTTACCATGAACTAGAGCTTTGCTGTTTCCAGAATGTCATATATTTGAAATAGAGTCGATGGCCTTTTCACCTGGCTCCTTTTACTGGTCTGTATGCATTTAACATTCATGAGTGTGTTTTTATAGCTTGATATCTTATTTTGTAATCATCAAATACTATTCCACTGTACAAATTTATTATTTCTATTTATCCATTCATCTATTTAAAGGCATCATAGTTACTTGCAGGTTTGATGATTATGAATAAGGTTACAATAAACATTTATGTGAAGTTTTTGTGTGTGGACTGTTTTTTTAAGATTTTATTTATTCACTCATGATAGACAGAGAGAGAGAGAGAGAGAGGCAGAGACACAGGCAGAGGGAGAAGTAGGCTCCATGCAGTGAGCCCGACGGGACTCGATCATGGGTCTCCAGGATCGGACCCTGGGCCGAAGGCAGGCGCTAAACCGCTGAGCCATCCAGGGATCCCCTGGAGATAAGTTTTCAGGTAAGTTTTGTGAATACTCCAGAGTGTGTTTCCTGGATCGTATGGTAAGACTGTGTTTAGCTTTGTAATAAACTGCCAAACTGTTTCCAAAGTGGCTATAACATTTTGCATTCCCATTAACAATAAGTAAGAGTTTCCAATACTCTGCATCCTTCCCTACTTACTGGTACTGCCAGAGATTTTTGGATTATAAACATTCTAAAAGCTGTAAAAGAGTATTATATTGTTGTTTTAGTTTGAAAATTTCCTAACAAAAAAAAAAAAAAAAAAGAAAATTTCCTAACAACATACAATGTTAAGAGGCTTTTCACATACTTATTAGCTATATATATATATATATATATATATATATATATATATATATATATATGGCTTCTTTGATGAAGTCACTGTTCAGATCTTTTGTCCATTTTTAACTTGGGTCATGTATTGTTGTTTTGATAGCTGTTTGTATATTTTGGATATAGTCCTTTATCACACTTGTGTTTTGCAAATATTTTCTATTATCTGTTCCTTGGATTTCCATTCTCATATATATACGAGAAGGACTTTTTAATTTTAATGTCGTTGAATTTATTATTATTCTTTCATTGATCATACTTTCGATGTTCTATCTAAAATCTCATTGCCAAACCAAAGATCATCTAGATATTTTATTTCTCTTCTGGAAGTTTCATAGATTTTCCTTTCACATTTTCATCTATGATTCATCATCAGTTACTCTTGTGAAAGATATAAGGTCTATATCTGGGTTTATTTTTCTGCATATATATCAGCACCATTCGTTGAAAAGCCCATTTCTTCTCCACTGAATTGCCTTTGCTTTTTTGTAAAAGATCATTTACTATATTTATGTGGGTCTTCTGGATTCTGTTCTATGCTTATATTCTTGCACCAATTCTATACTCTTTTAGATTAGCTTTATAGTAAAGCTTATGTGACTTATTTATTTATTTATTTATTTTTAAAGATTTTATTTAGTTATTCATGAGAGACACAGAGAGGCAGAGACATAGGCAGAGGGAGAAGCAGGCTCCCTATGGGGAGCCTGATGTGGGACTCGATCCCAGGACCCCGGGATCACAACCTGACCCAAAGGCAGATGCTCAACTGCTGAGCCACCCAGGTGTCCCTATGTGATTTCTTTATGATAAAAAAAAAAGCTTTATAATAAAGGTTGTGTGATTTCTCCAAATTGATTTCTCTTGTTTAGTCTTGTATTTATTCTAGGTCTTTTATCTGTATACTTTTTAATTAGTTTGTGGGTATGCATAGCTTGTTGGGATTTTACTGGAATTGCATTAAATCCATCCATCAAATTGAGAAAACTTGACATCTTAGTAACACTGATTTTCTAGGAACTGCATGTAAGTCTTTTAGATATTTTGTTAGATTTATACCTAAATTCTTATTTTTTTAAAGAGGAGTCTGTTATAAATTAAATGTTTTAAATTTCAAAATTTCACATTTCTAGCTCTTCATTGCTGATATATAGGAAATTGGCTTTTGTATATTAATCATGTATCCTGTGTCTTTATAGTAGCTTATTCTAGGAAGTTTTATTTATTTTTGTGGATTCTTTGGGATTTTCTACATAGAAGTCACATCATCTATAAACAAAGATAACTTAATTCCCTCCTTCCCGATATATATACCTTTATTTCTTATTCTTTATTTTTCTTGCTTATTGTACTAGCTAAGAATTCTGATATGTTGCTCCATATGATTGATAAGAAAGGATATTATTGACTTTACCTGACTTTAAGGTGAAAAAAATTCAGTTTCTCACCACTAATTCTATAGTCAGCTGTAGTTTTTTTGTAAATGTGCTGTATCAAGTTAAGAAAGCTCCCCTCCAATCCTTGTTTATTGATGTTTTTATCCTGAATGAGTGTTAGATTTTGTCAAATGTTTTTTCTAAAGTATTTGATACAATCATATGATTTTTCTTCCTTAGCCTTTTTATACATGGTGGTAGCCTCATAAGAAGACTTAAAAATGTATCTTCTGTTTCTATTTTCTGGAAGGTATTTTATGTGTAGAATCTTGTATGTGTATTTCACAATGTTTATTCTTTCACTTTAATTGACAGAGCCTTGAGGCGATCTTTTCTGACTCTTCTTGTGGATCTAACCACCTGGTGTGGTTCCTGGAGACAAAACTAATGGAAAAATGCCCCTTTAACATCAACCACACACACAAAAGACTGAAGCCACTGTTTTTTTTTTTTGTTTTGTTTTGTTTTGTTTTGTTTTTCTGTCAAATTAGTCCACTCAAGTGTTTCTATCAGTTTACAGTTCCAGTGTCTCTGGTCCAGATAAGCAGAATTCATCTCTGACTCTCTGGAATCACCTGCCTCTACATTTTAGAGTGAGAGTTGGCCCTAAGATTTCATTTATTTCATGGATTCTGCAGAAGTAATTAATTATCAATTTTTCTCAACTTTTTATTTTTCCCTTTTTAAAAAATACTTTATTTATTTGAAAGGGGGGGGTGGGTAGTTGGAGGGGCAAGGGAGAGTGAGAGAGATTCTCAAGCAGACTCCACGCTGAGCATGGAGCCCAATACAGAGCTCAATCTCATAACCCTGAGATTAAGACCTGAGCTGAAACTGGAATTCAGATGCTTAACCGACTGCGCCACCCAGGTGCCCCTCAGCTTTTTCTTAATGTAAGAATGGGAGTGATGACTTTCAAGGTCTATATATGTTGGAGCTGAAATTGGAAGAAAACAGTATGTTTAAAAATAGAAATGTTCTGGTTTTTCTTTTAGAAAATTATCTGCAAAATTTTTCCAATAGAAGATGAGTTTCAAGACATTGCCCAAACAACACGTACACCCAATCACATCTCCCATTTTTCAAATATATTTATATTGTAAATTTTATCTATATCAATATTAAATACTGATTATATTATAAAACAGGTTGTTTATAACTGAACCATATATAGCATAACAATTTTACAAAAACTTATGTTACTTTCATTATTATTTTCCTTGACTTTAATAATTGCCTTAGTTTTCTTGCTAAATTTTAAAAGTAAAGAAATATAAATTAGGAAATAAAAAGAAGAAAGGAAGGTAAAAAGGAACAGAAATAAAGAAAAAGGAGAGAAAAAAAAAGAAACCTAATAAAGTTTCTCTCAATGTAGTTATGACATTACTTTTCTTTTCTCAAATCCCATTTTTCTCCTATATAACATACCAGAAGCCATTATTCCTCTTTCCATATTTTCAATCAAAATATGGAATCTATTCCATTCCTGGGAATCCTGATGACATTCTGTTTCTTTTTCTGTACATGATCTGTTTATTCTCTCTGGAAGCTTTTTGGATCTTATTCTTCTCTTTAATGCCTAAAACATCAATGTTAAAATCAGAGAAAAATCTACCATGAAGCTATTTTGAGGATTAAAGAAAATAATAGATGAGAATGCCATAATGTAATGACTGCCTAATCTTGCACATTAAGTTAATACTCATGATAATAAAAGTGATAATGTTAATGTTGCTTATTTTAATTAGATATCATGAGATTTCATTCTTTTATACATTTAAGAGTAATACTACTCACTTCTATGAGCAATTATAGATACCCTTGAGGTCAATAGGACTTTCATTGTTTAGACTAAAGATAATAAATCCCTTTATAAGCATAGTATGTCGAAGGCAAACATAAGCTCTGGTAATAGACAAGGTTCCCAATACTAGTGCAACCATAATTTAGGATGTGATATCAAGAAAGATATGAAAACTCATTTTAATAAGAAATCCCCAGACTCATTGTTAGTGCAGGTTTACATAAAATAATGATTGTTAAGAAATTGAGCCAGGCCAGTGACACAGCAGGTTTTCAAAGATGTTAATTTCCTCTTAAATTTTATTTCTATATTTATTTCCTTTAATTTATGGGACCCATTCTACCATCCAAAAGAATGCATTTGATTTTGTATACTCTGTATGAAGAAGATTATAATCCAATAAAAGCTTACCAGAATATTAATAAGGCTGGATAGCCATAGAGTTAGGAAGCCTAAAACGGTGTCATCAGAAATGACAAAAGTATCTATTCAAACTTAATAATGCCAGCTTATCACCAACTAATACAACCATCAATTATTAAAATGTGTTTGAAAAGTTAGAAGTTTCATTGCAGTTGCAGAAAACTGAAATAAATGTTTGGAAGCAACAAAGTTTAACAAAGTATAAAGTATATTTATATTTATAATAGACCTATCTAGATTATGAGCATCATTTGAGTGTAGTGTAGTAACACATTTTTTTTTTTTTTTTTATACAAAGATATTCAACCTTTGGAAAAGTTGTCAAAGAAGGATTTCAAGCCCAGCTGGAGTAGTGGTTTGACAATTTTATAATGCATAATATTACTTGGAGTGCCAATTTAAATTCAGATTTCTGGGCTTCACCCTTTTAAGAGTGTGATTTTATGGGTGATTTTGAGATGTGCTGCTCATGGAAGGTTGATACAAAAGCATTTGAGAAATTCTGGTCTAGGGGTATGTCATGATGAGTTCTAAGGTTTATTCCAAACTTTGTATGCCATGAATTTAATAAGATAAATGTCTCTTACAGAGATGTGATTCAGTTTGGGCCTCAAATGATGAGTATAATTTCACAGTGAATCTCAATATTGTACAAAATTACATTGCCTTGACTCACATTATATAAATCAGAGGGCAGATAAAACTTAAACTGCTACTAACTTTTTAAAATATTAGCAATCCCATAGTAGGAGAAAAACAAATTGACTTAATGACAGTATCTTTTCAGTTACCATGTCTTAAACATAATGAAGCAGAAATCAGATGACATTTATTGTTTCTGAGACAATATAAAAATGGTACTTAATGTCACCTACATTAATAAACGCTGACATGATTCTAACGTTGCTAAGAAAACTGCAATATTTATTTCAGAATAGACTTGCTTCTTGCAGTAAGAAAAACTAAATATATTTTAACAAAAGTATAAATTATTTGAGAAACTGATATAAATTTAGCACTGTCCTTTTGAAAATTAAATATATTTTCAGTCCAATTGGTTGGAATGAATAACAATAATATTTTTTTCCCACAAAAATCTGTTACTTATTAGGACTACATAATAGGTGGAAGCATGAGAATCTCACAATTCTATGACTTTCATCCTGGGAAAATGACTTTTTTTAAAAAAAATTAAATGACTTTTTCCTGAATGCATTTAAAATAAATAGAACAAGGGTTTTACATGCAATTCCAGTATTTTAGAACATGTAGTGGTAAATCATACCTATTACTACTTAAATATCTTTGCAGGTGTTATGTAACTAATCTCCCCTTCATCTCTCATTCTATTATCTTTAAACAGTCATCACCAAGAAGTAAAATCAGCAAGAATATGGCAAGGTGTGGATACTTTTGATACTAAAACAGGCTTCATGAAGAAATTTTGTTATAGTAGTGAATATTTGAGATTTAAAATTGCATGATTTCCAAAAAATTAAAGAAATAAATGAAATAAAAATCTGTTATGTTTTAAGATACAGTCCCTTTTATACCCCATATTAGATAATGGTGGAATCTTAATTTATAAGCAACTGTTAGACCATGTATTCGTCAAACAGTTGAAGGGACCCTAAATTAGCAGGAGTGCAGTTGCTTCACATTACAAATATCCTAGTAGACGCAGAAAATCATTTCATTCCCAATAGCAGGCACCCATGCAAAAGAAAATCTGTCATTTAACTTGAGACTTCTGCATTTTCTTCATGTAGGAGCAATCTTGTCAACCACACTTTTTTTTTCTTCCATATTGCTATAAAATCAACACTCCTCCAAAGACCAGTGAAGAAGAGAAAGTTTATTCTGGAACCACTATGATATCATCAAGAATGGGGACAATTCAGGGATTGGATTTTGCCTCGTGTCTGAAATCAGCAGTTCTGATTTTTTTTAATAAAATGAAGGTTACAAACAGTGAAATAGCATATGGACTTGTTCAATGCTCAAAATACAGGAGAAGATCCTACTAAGAAAAAGAGGTTCTAGTTGACTCTGAAATTTTGCCTTTTTTTTTCTTTTTCTTCTTTTTTCCATTTTTTTTCTTTTTCTGAAATTTTGCCTTTTGTTAAGACTCATTGTCCAATATTTTCTTTTTCTGTAACCAACATAGATGATGGATCATATCAGTTCCCCAACTAATGGCTTCAAAGGAAGAGTTTAAAGTTCCACGTAGAGCGTCTGTTAGATTTGGTTCTCCTTCATATTGGTTAATTTCTCTTCACATTTTTAACTTTCCTGTTTCCCTATGCTTCTTTTTTCTTTATTGATAAATTCATTAGTACTATTTTCCAGTTTAGAAATACACACTTTAACTATGTGTAGACTGGTTGTTACTCCAGCAATTGAGCATACTTTTAATAATTGTTTATGTATTCTTTCCAATTACTGGCTATTTTTTTATGTCATCGGGTCTTGATACATGCTTCTTTATTTTGTTTCGTTACTTCTTATGTGCCATTCCAAATGTACATTATCTCCTCAAACATATTGGGGACTTCAAACGTATTGAGCTTTTGTTAACTTTTAAGTTATTGTGGCTCTTGTTTACATACCACTATGCTTTATAGTGGGAATTAGAGATAAAATGAAAATGCCTAGAAAAAGACAACTTGTCTAAATAATGGCTGGTGGATGAAACTGGGTACCAGTTTCTCTTATTCAAAACTTCTGAGAGCACATGAGCTCTAGGGTGAAAAGTGAGAAGAATAATCTACAGAAAAAAAAAATCTTTATTTGTTTTTGTTTTTTAGATCTTAATTGGATGAGACTCAGGGAAAATATCTTCTGATAAGCCAGGGGACTTCATAGCAAGGTAGCTTAACCTGTGACCCTCACAGTCATCTGTAGGTAATCAAGTATTCCTGTAGAAATACTCTGGAGATTCAGGATCCATTTGAGCACACTGATCACCTAAAGTTAAAGAAAAAAAGAGAAAAAAAAATCAAAGCAATAAAGTGTAGAGGAGAGACTTCAGAATTAGAGGTCTTTTATTTAAGTCCTTTTTAAAATGGCTTTTATCATTGGGGACAAGTACATTTCTGAATTTTCAAATCTATAAAATGAGGATTGAAATGCTACCCTAGATTCCAAGAAAGTCTTAAAGACAATGTTCTTCACTGGAGCTTTGCAGTTCTTTGGTAACTGTAGAGCCATAAAAATATACATTGTTATTAAAGTGTAACAGAAAGAAATCCAGAAAAAAAAATTCCTAATCACGTTTTCCTAAAACCAACTCCGAATCGATAGTGGCTTAAGTAATAAAGTCCCACTGGACATGGAAGACTATACCTTAATATGTTTTAAGAAATATGTGCCTCTTAATATGAATAACAATACTTCTAGGTTCTCCTAGGTGCTAGTTAAACAGTTGCTCACAGGGACTGGGATGTAATACAGAAGAAATCTGAGCCCATTAGATTTAGGATCTATGGCAGCTTTCTTTGCTAAATTAGTGATCTCTAAACCTTATAAACCTCATAGAGTTATTGTATTTAATGTGAACAAGTTATGCATGATTCTTGATGCATGCCTAACACATATTAGGCACTTATAGATGTTATGTTGTTATTAAGGAAGCAAAGAAAAATAGACAAGTAAATTTGCTAGTTCACCTCACTCACCTTCAACCAAAACCTCTCTTCCAGTCAGTGAGGGAAGTGAATCATTCAGCTCCCTGGACTTGGGGATCACATTCAGATGGCCATCTCTGTAATGAGAGCACCAGCATGGAAATCCATTGCTTTGCCATTAGAGCACTGGACCAGCACAGGAGAGAGTTTCAATTACTTGCAGGACAGATGTCTTGCCAGTGGTCATGAGTATATGCTCCTTTTAGTGTCTGCCCAAAAAGCCTATGGTAGCTTAAACTTGCAAACTCCTCATCACAGCTCCAAACTGAGGAAAGTCAGTTTTAATGGAATTCCTTTCCTGATGAAAATGGCAATAATTTGGGAGACTGAGCCTCCCATTGCTCAGGTTGTGGCTGCTGTTCTCCGTGACTAATGAATCACTGTGCAACACCTCATTGCATGGGAATTTATGCAAATTGACAATTCAACAAGGGGGTTATTTTAGTCAAATCAATCAGATATTGTATCTATTTGAAACGATAATGTAAGCATAATTGATGGTGCATAATTAATGATTAACCAAGGCTGCTAATAATTAAATGATAAGAAGGTATGAGAAGAGAGAAGCTCCAAGGAACTTGGGTTCTAAATGAGAAACTGAAGACTTCGGCTTCATTTCCTGAAGCTACCGAAATCATTTCTTGCTGCATTTATAATCATATCCCCATCTCATGAGCCCAAACACTTTCTATTGTTCTCTAAGAAACTTCTTGTGCAGTGAATAAATATGTGGGTGGTTTAGAACCTTGGCTGGGTTGGAATCATGGATCTTCCTGTGTTGGAATGCTGGCTTTAACATCAGCCAGCTGCATGACCTTGAGAGTGCTATTAATCTTTCTGTATTTCACCTTCCTAACTTATAAAATGATTATGGTGTTATGGTACCATCCATGTCTGTATGATTATGTTGAGGATTACATATTAAATTATAAATCTTAGATGTTTTCTAGAAACTTAATATGTACTAAAAACATTTACTATAATTATGATTATGATTTCTTTTGAAGCCTCTTTAGTTCTCCTTTTCCCACATGAAAGGTCACCTTATAACAAGAATTTAAACCATATTGCTTCAGCTTTCCAGTTGATTCTGGGATGAGTAACCCTCGTTAAAAAATATGGAGCCACAACACCAAAAGCACAGTCCATGAAATAAATAATTTATAATCTAGACTTCATTAAAATTAAAAATGTCTGCTCTGAGAAAGACAATGTCAAGAGACTCGGAAGACAAGTTACGGGCCGGGAGAAAATATTTGCAAATACATATGTGATAAAGAACTGTTATCCAAAATATACAAAGAACTCATCAAAGCTACCAATTTAAAAATAAAAATGCAATATGATTTAAAAAAATGAACAGATGACCTGAATGGATACATCGCCAAAGAAGATATACCTTTGGTAAATAGCTATATGAAAACACTCTTGTTATATGTCATCAGAAAATTGCAAATTAAACAATAATGAGAAGCCCCTATACACCTATTAGAATGGTCAAAATCTGAAAACAATGACAGTACCAAATGCTGTTGTGGATATGGAGCAATAGAAACTCTTCATTTATTGCTGGTAGAAATGCAGAATGGTATAGCCACTTTGAAACACAATTCGGTAGTTTCTTACAGAACTAAACACTCCTACCATACAGTCAATAATAGCATTCCTTTGTGGTTGGAAAATGAGCTAAAAATTATGTTCACACAAAAACTTACATAGTTGTTTATAGCAGATAATCACTCAAACTTGCAAGCAATCTAAATGTTCTTGTGTAGATAGTGGATAAATAAACTGTAGTATATCCGTGCAGTGGAATATTATTCAAAACTTAAAAGAAATGGATTGTGAGGCCATGAAAAGACATGAAAGAACCTTAAATGTATTTTACTAAGGGAAAGAAGATAATCTTAAAAGACTCCATACTGTAGGGACACCTGGGTGGATCAATGGTTTAGCGTCTGCCTTCTGCTCAGGTCATGATCCCAGGGTCCTGGGATCAAGTTCCACATCAGGCTCCTATGTCTCTACCTCTCTCTCTCTCTCTCTGTCTCTTATGAATAATAATAATAATAATAATAATAATAATAAACAATAATAATAACTTAAAAATAAAGACTACATAATGTGTAATTCCAGCCATATGACATTCTGGAAAAGTCAAAACTGTGGAAACAAACAAACAAAAAAAAAGATCACTAGTTTTCAGGGGTTAGTGGGGAGGACAGGTAAATTGATGGGATACAGGAATTTTTGAAAATAGTCTGTATGAGGGTATATTGGTGGATATATATCCTATATATTTGTCCAAATCCACAGAAGGTACAACACTAAGAATGAACTTTAATATAAACTATAGATTTGAGGTGATAAATGATTTGTAAATGTAGATTCATCAGTTGTAACAAAAACACTCTAGTGCAGGATGTTGATAGTGGGGTATTATGCATGTGTGGGGGTGGGGGTATATGGAAACTCTCTGTTTTCCACCCAATATTTCTGTAAAATTAAAGTCAATCTAAAAAAATAAAATCCAGGATGCCTCGCTCAGCAGTTGGGTAGCTGCCTTAGGCTCAGGTCATGATCCCGGAATCTGGGATTGAGTCCTGCATCGGGCTCCTGTGAAGAACCTGCTTCTCCCTCTGCCTGTGTCTCTGCCTCTCTCTCTCTCTCTCTCTCTCTCTCTCTCTCCCTCTCTCTCACTGTGTTTTTCATGAATAAAATAAATGTTTAAAAAAAATAAAGGTAGGTTGAAATACACTACAAAAAATACTAAAAATAAAAATAAAAAAAATGAAATCCATTTATAAAAGAAGAACAAGATGGAGTCTAAATCCCTTCAATGTCTATGCTTGCGGTAACAACTCAAATCTCATTTAATGTTATTTTTCTTGCCCTTAGAACTACCCAAATTCAATTTCTTCATTAGATAGCAGCCTATGCAGATTGTCTATTTTTCATGTGAGTTTTGGCAGCTTGGATTTTCAGTCAATCCATCTAATCTAAGTTATCCAACTTGTGAACATAAAGGTATTCACAATATTCTTTTATTATCCTTTTAATGTCCATGTGATCTGTGATGATGTCCCCTCTTTCATTTCTGATATTAGTAATTGTGTCCTCTCTCTTTTTATCTTAGTTAGCTTGGCAAGAGGTATATCAATTGTATTGATCTTTCAAAGAACCAGCTTTTGATTATGTTAGTTTTCTCTATTGATTTGCTGTGTTCAATTTCATGAATATCTCCTCTAATTTCTTTTTTTTCCTTCCCTTACTTGGTTTTTAATTTGCTATTTTTTTCCCATTTTTCTATGGTGGAAACGTAAGTAACTGATTTTAGATCTTTCTTCTTTTTAAATATATGACTTCAGTGTAATAAATTTCCCTCTAAGCATTACTTTTGCTCTACCTCCACAAATTTTAATAAATTCTGTTTTTAATTTTCAAATACTTAAACATATTTTAAATATCTCTTGAGGTTTCTTCTTTAACCCCTATCTCATGTAGTAGTGTGTTATTTAATTTTCATGTATTCTGGTATTTTTCCAGGTATCTTTCTGTTATTCATCTCTAGTTAAATTCCATTGTAGTCTGAAAGCAGACATTGGATGATTGCTATTCTTTTAAATTTGTTAAGGAGTGTTAACAAGAAAGTAGTCTCTCTTGTGAAGTCATGGGTGGTGTCATGGGAGTTTGGGAAGAATGTTTATTCCACTGTTGCTGGATAAGGTAATCTATAGAAGTGTCCATTATATTAATTAATTCACGGTGTTATTGAAATCAGCTATGTTTTCACTACTTTTCTGCCAGCTGAATATGTCCATTTCTGATAAAGTGTTCATGTCTCCAGGTATGATAGTGGATTCATCTGTTTCTCCCTACAGTTCCACCAGTTTTTTCCTCATGTGATTTGATCTCTATTTGCAGGCACATATGTGTTCCTTAGATTTCTACCTAGCATGAAGTGACCCCTTCATGCTATGTAAAGGCTTTCTTTATTTTTAATAACCTTAATTTGAAGTCATTTATGTCTAAAATTAATAGAATTAAAGTCCTGCCTTTAAAAAATATATATTTATTTGAGAGAGAGAAAGAGAGGGAGACGGAAAGAGGGAGAGGGAGAGGAAAAGAGAAACTTTAGCAGACTCTGCAGTCAGCGTAGAGCCCAACATGGGGCTCGATCTCATGACTCTGAAATCATGACCTGAGTCAAAACCAAGGGTCCGACACTGAACTGACTGCATTATCCAGGCACTCCTATTCCCGCTTTCTTTTGCAAACTATTAGCATGGTGTATTTTTCTCCTTTCAAGTACTTTATGTCTATATGTACCTTCATATTTAAGGTGGGTTGCTTGCTCGGGCTCCTGGGTGACTTGGTTGGTTAAGCAGGTAACTCTTCATTTTGGCTGTCATGATCCTGGGATTGAGCCCCATGTCAGGTTTCATGTTCAACATGGAATCTGCTTGAGATTTTCTCTCTCTCCCTGTCTCTGCCTGCCCACCTCCCCGGCCCCCACCCAGGTACATGCAGGCACACACATTCTCTCTCTCTCAAATAAATAAATAAATAAATAGTTTAAAAAATGAAGTTAATTGCTTATAAAAAAAAATGTAATTGCATTGTTTTTTGATCCACTCTGACAATCTCTACCTTTTCTTCTTATTTCTTTCATTCCTTTCCTTCCTTTAGTCATTTTAATTGAACATTTTATATGATTCCATTTTCTCTCCTTTCTTAGTATATCAGATATGCTTCCTTCTTTACCTCTTTTAAAGGTTCCTCCCATTATTTTAGACTTTGTTAAATTTTACCTTCTGGAATTTTCTAAATCCTGAGGGAGCTATCCTGTCTCTGATACCACTGTACTTATTATTTGGTATCTGAAATGCAACTATAGACACTGAAAAGACATTGCTGAATCATTATGTAAGTAAAAATTCCATTCTTACACTTGCATAGCTTTCTTTCCAATTTAATGTTAAAGTCACTCGTTGAAATTTAATACACACTTTATTAATTTCATCAGTACTGCATAATAACCATGCCAAACTCAGTGCATTTCAGCAACAAGCTTTTGAGCACCTCATGAGTCTGAGAGTAAGAGATTTTGATTGACCTTCGTTGGGTGTCAATCACCCAGCACCTTTGTCAAGCACCTTTGTTGGGTGCTTCCAGTCTCTTCTAGGTTCAGTCCCATGCCTGGGGTTGGCTGGTTGTCATCTGACTTAGACATGTAAACTCAGACCTATTTTAGTAGGATGAGAGGAACACAAATGATTAAACTGAATATATAAATGTGTCTTAAGGCCTCTTCATGGCTTCAAGTCGACTAGAATTTATTGGCCATGAGTTATAAAGCCAAGTACAGAGTTAAAAGATACTTTTCTTGCCCACAATGAGTTGACTGGTATCAGAAAGTTATATGACAATATGTGGGTTAAAGGAGGGTGAAGAATTAGAGCAAAGTGCTTCAATTTGCCCTACTCACTACTCTTTTGCTTCGTAACCAGTTTATAATCTACGGAGCACGTATGTTTGAAAAATATCTGTTGGCAGATCACTTGAATTTTGCTCAAAAAATGATACAAGGACAATAAATTGAAAGTAAAAATATGTTAATATTTCTGATTTTTCTACTGTTCCGAAAGATAGCTACTCGGAAGAAAATAAAAGTGTTCTGGAAATCTCAATTTGGAGTGTATCTTATGAGTGTGTTTAAGCAACCAGCACAATCAGTAGTCAGTAGGCAAGTCTCTAACTACCCCACTCAGTTTTGTAGGACATACTAAGTTTTTAAAACATGTCACATAGTGTTATTTATTGGCCTGTACCCAAGTAAGTGTTTTACTTGCCATGCCACATGTTGAGCCCTCGCAAATCTTAGTAGCTTGAAACTACATTTATGTTGCTCACTAATTTGCAATTTGGGCAGGATTCTGTGGAAATTTGCTTATTTCTGTTCCACATGACATTAGCTGGGTCAGCTAGAAGCCTGGGGCTGGTTTTGTCACTTCCATCTAGGGCTTCATACTATGAAGGTTCAAACAACTGAGAACTGAAGTAGATGGGACTACTAGAACATCTCTTTCTATTGTCAGGTGCTTTCTTCAATATGGAGGCTTCACAACAAATGGACATTTATATTTCAACTCATGGACCTCAGGGTCATGTCCCAGGAAAGAAAGAGAGCCATATAGAAGCTCCACCACCTTTTATTACTTCACCATGGAAATCCATGCAGAGTCACTTCTAACACATCACGCATGTCCCCACGTACAACGTCTTTTTGAGGGTACCACATTCAGACTTCACTTTTTGATCAGAACAGTAATCAAAGTCCTAAAAGAATATTGGGGCAGCAGATGTATTGCCGTGGCCATTTTTGTAAAGTGCAATTAACCTTAGATACTCAAGAACTCTTGCCTTGTCACAGTGCTCACTCAGACAGCTAGAGGAAGCTTCTCTCTCCCAGAACCATTCCATGGACACTAGCATTTCAGCTGATGCTTTGTACCTTTTATTACTCACATTTTACAAAACAATGACTGTGTGTTCATTCATGAGGACCCTGTTTCCTTCTAGTACCAAAGCTGTAGTAAGGATTATTAAATAAACATAGTCACTGAATATGTACAACATTTTAAAAATGCATTAAGCTGTTGATATGTAGGAAAGAAAATATATTCTCCTTTCAGATTATATGATGGTGGATTCTAATTATCCAAATAAAGAAGATACTTGATTCTTTATCAGTCTCAGAAAACATATCTAAAATTAACTTCTTTATTGCTTATAATTTCTCCCTGCCGTTCAATACCACTACCAGAATGTATGATCTAAAAGAACAAAATCCTCTGGTTTTGTTTTGTTTGTTTTGTTTTGTTTTTACCGGTGTATTTCCAGCACACAGAACAGTTGAGTAAATGAGTAAATTAAAAGTAACATCAGTTATGACTATAAGCAAATAAGGGAGTCATTAGGAAAGTAGGGCCAGACTTCCACACACAATAGGCAAGAAAAATCTGTCTTGCCAACAAGTTTGACAGGACTTAAGAGTTAGTGACCCCACATGAACTGAGCTTTTTTTGTTTGTTTTCAGGCAAGAAAACTGAGGTCCTTTTATTTGGATGCTGGAGTTTAGATTTATACTGTACTAAACAATGGATTGATCCTTTCAATATGTTCCCAGTGACAGAAAAAAAAATACTATAGAAACTTCTGAGATGTTTATAAAAACATATTTAACTAGGTAGAAATCTAAAAACCCTTCAATGTTTCTTAAAGCTCTTAAAAGCTGAGATAAGCCATTCCTATTTTTATAAGACGTTCACCAGCTCTATTTATGAGTCAGGTCAAGGATTATGTGGCAAGAGAGTCCATTTAAAGAGAAGACTCCAAACATCTGTCTCTCAGAGATTGTTTTAAGAGGAATTCTGGATGTGAAATTCAAGAAATGGAAGTCTAATGAGAATGTCATTCTTTTTTCTTTTTTTTTTCCCAATTGGAAATGATGATTAAATTCTAATGCAAATCTTTGTCACTTCAGATTAAGGTTTTGATTTCTGTAAGAAAATATGTTCCAAGAAGTGAATAAGCCTTTTGCTACTATCATTTACTGTGAGCATAAGGGGCGGGCCGGGGTGCGTGAGGTAGAAGGGATATGTCAGAGGGAGACACCCCTGGATTTATATTCCAACTCCAAGAACTTCCAGCTGAGTGTCTTTGGGCAAAGTATCCACTCTTCATGAGCCTCTTTTTGTTTTGTTTTGTTTTGGTTTGGTATGGTTTGGTTTGGTTTTTTTCCCATTCTTTTAATTGACCATGTACAATTTAGCCCATGGTTTGGCTTTTAAGATTAAATGAATTAGTGTATTTAAACATAAAACAGTGCCTGCTTCATAGATAGTAGTTGATTTGCAACGTCCTATGTAAAGTATACCCTTTAAATTAAATAAAATAATTGAATTAATTGTACACTTTCCTTTCATTTTATGTTTTTAAAGATTTATTTATTTATGAAAGACAGAGAGAGAGGCAGGAACATAGGCAAAGGGAGAAGCAAGCTCCCCATGGGGAGTCCTACATGGGATTCAGGCCTTGCACCCAGGATCACGCCCCGAACCGAAGCCAGATGCTCAACCATTGAGCCACCCAGGCATCCCGATTGTACACTTTCCCAATAAAGGAATAAAACCTGAGTGAGTGAGCACAATCACAGGGGAGCTAGGGAAAGGGGTCAACTGTGAGAACAGCTCCTCCAGAATACTAGTGCCGTGGACTGTTGGATTTTAGAGGAATCCACAAGGACAGATAGTTGGCAAATATTTCAATCAGCTCATCTAGCAAGACAAGAACCATGGTCAGCAAGATAATATGCCCCAGAGCAGAACTCCTCAGAATCCATCATCACATTTAATAAATATCTCAATAGTCTCTTCTGCAACAACATAAGCTTTTATGAGGTGAATAAGCTCATATGCACTTGATAAATAAGGGCCTACTATTGGCATAATGGAGAAGTGACATTAGTTCAAATGTGTTTTTATTTTTTTCCTAGCCAGTTCATTTTGAGGTACTATCGCTGAGCACAGCAAGCAATTGAGGAAACAGCCCTGTGGGTCATGCTCATTCTCCTCCCGTGGCTCCGACTGACCACCTGTCCCTTCTGGGCTCTGTTTTCCTGACTTGTGTGCACTTGAACTTTGTCCCCATGATTCAGTCATCCCAGCGATTCCTTGATATGTTTTGTCAAGCTGAATTTTCCTTTTTAAAGTGAGGTTCTACATTTCTCAGTCCAGTTTGTTTGTTGTTTGTTTCTATAGACTGGGTGTGTCTCCTTTAACCATGCTGCTGCTTTATTTGGATCATAATTGTGTTTCATCCCAGGGCACCTGGGTGGCTCAGGGGTTGAGCATCTGCCTTTGGCTCAGGTCATGATCCCGGGGTCCTGGGATCGAGTCCTACATCAGGTTCCCCATGGGGAGCCTACTTCTCCCTCTGCCTGTGTCTCTGCCTTTCTCTGTGTGTCTCTCATGAATAAATAAATAAAATCTTTAAGAAAATAGTATTTCATCTGTATTGTGTTTATAACAGGTTTAGAGTAATCTGCACCAACTCTATTTTCCCCATGAGCCTCATCTTTTCGTGCACAACTTTTCAGAATATAGGATTTTTAAGAGTGCTAGATCTCAATAAAGAAGAAATTGGGTTATTGCCTCCCACAAAAGCCAGAGAAATGGCAATTACACTTGAACTCTTGCTTATGAACCCTTCTCTAGAATTGTACTTCAACTTCTAACGACACATAGGCAATCACCACCACAGCAGCTGATCCCACTGCTGGATCAGGAAGTTTCTTCCTGGCCAGTTGATTTGATGTACCTGCTATGCAGTCCCCAAGTCCCCTGGGCTTTATATGACTACATAGGTCACAGTCTAATGTAATGTCTCATCGACTTCTCCAGTTCAAGCATAGATTCTCTCTACAGCAGTGGTGACAGTTTAGTTCTCTCCTTTAGTTCAGCCCAGTGCTGGGCACACTGTAACGGTTCAAAACGTGACTGTTCCTGAGGTCAAAATGCACTGAAGATTCCTAGCATGTGAACATCAGGGACACAGAACCCTCTTCTAGAGAGGATGCACTCACACTCAGAGTTATCATAATAACATCATTGCTATCATTATCCTTCAATTAAAAAAAAAATATTTTATTTATTTATTCATGACAGATGCACACAGAGAGGCAGAGACATAGGCAGAGGGAGAAGCAGGCTCCCTTCAGGGAGCCCAATGTGGGACTTAATCCTAGGAACCCAGGACTACAACCTGAGCTGAAGGCAGATGCTCAAACACTGAATCACCCAGGCATCCAATTATCTTTCAATTAAATTTGGTGATAGCATCTTACAGTTTTTTAGCCTCTTTAGGTAGGGTATGAAAATCCCACCATTTCCAGGAACCTGTTCCATTTTATAGCAATCAGTCTCAAGGTAACTTTTATCATCAATTTTACAGGCAGTTAAAGGTGAGGGACAGAGGGTTGAAATAGTTTATCTACAGTCACGTGGGTAGCTACTTAATAGCTCGAAGGCATTCGGAACCCATGGGTCCCCTTTCCCAGGCCAGATCTTCCAGGCTCACTATGATTCCTTCTTAGTAAGACGTACCAAAGGCTTATTTAGAACACAAGGCTGTGACTTTTGACACAATATCTGTTCCTATGGGATAAGTAGACCAGGAATTAGCATATTTTGTATGGATTAATGCTTTCATTTAATATCTCTGTGGAGAAGGTCTTAGAGCACTGTGCTATATGTCTCATGCATGCTGATTTGAAGAAGCAGGGAAGAGAATGCTTATTTGTTGACATTTTGGTTTTGGTAAATAAAGTGACCTTTAGCTTCAGTCACACACTTGAATTTAAGGAAAGATAAATGCAAGTCTCAAAACCCTGGCTAAAAACCAAGAACATTTTGAATGAAGTATGCCTTGTACCAAGAAGAAAACACTCATTACACTCCCTCCTCAGATGTACTTGCCTTTGAAGTATCCAGATATTCATGAAAGATAGATTAAGTAAACAATTCCCGATCAAACAGTTTCATTTTTCTTTGCAAAGGCATTGATAATGCAATTCCTTTATTTATTTATTTTTTAAGATTTCTTTTTTATTCATTTGAGAGAGAGAGCATGCACAAGCAGGGGAGAGACAGAGGGAGAGGGAGAGGCAGACTCTCCCTTGAGCAGAGAGCCTGACCTGGGCTCGATCCCTCAACTCCAAGATCATGACCTAAGCTGAAGGCAGACACTCAACCATCTGAGCCACCTGGGCGCCCCAATACAATTCCTTTAAAAAAAAGCAAGTTCCTTGAATAGATGGAAAGAAAACACCACAGCAACTGGCACAGCACAGCCACATTTCTTCAAAGGAGATGCATTGCATTCAGTGTATTCAGTGGCTCAGGGACTGTGCTAAGTGGTGGGGCTACAAAGGAGACTAGAAAGTTCAATTAGATCCTAGGTTTTTTGAAAGAAGGAAGATTCAGTATATTATTTTCATGTCTGCATTTTGAAAATACACTCACCATCCAGGTAGCAATATTCTGATCATGAGCCAAGTATTACTTGGACCATCCAAATGGGCTTGAGGATCTTTCTCTTTGAACACCAACCTGCATCGCCCACGCAAACCTATTTGGGTTTTTGTTTTCAATCGGATTTTTAAGGAAGAAAGGTTTTTATTATATCTGCTCCAGAGACAGTTCAATGGAGATACTAACTTCCCTGCTCACATCTTTTACCGTTGCTTTGCTTCCTATAACCTGTTCCATACTCCTTCAGAAGTGTCCATCCTGCTTGAACAAGATGTGGCTACAGCCATACTGGCCTCAGGTGACACCAGAAGTCTACAAATTCTTATACCTCATTTTCATAATTTTCTTTTTTTTTAAAGATTTTATTTATTTATTCATGAGAGACACACAGAGAGAGAGAGAGAGAGAGAGAGAGAGAGAGACAGGCAGAGGGAGAAGCAGGCTCCATGCACCGGGAGCCCGATGTGGGCCTCGATCCCGGGACTCCAGGATCGCGTCCTGGGCCAAAGGCAGACGCCATACCACTGGGCCACCTAGGGATCCCCCTCATTTTCATAATTCTCTGCTATACCACTAATGCATGATTGATGTGTATGGGTAGCAGAGAATGAGAGAGAAAACAGACTTCTTTAATCTAAATCTAAATGATATTTATATAGCAAATATCTCCCCTCTTTGGAGATCTTAACCTCTATGCATAGAGCTTGGTATCATCCTCATCTCTCCCTTCACCCACACAATGACACATAATGATGCACTGAGTACTTTGGTCTGTGAGAGACCATTCTCGAAGACCACAGAGGGCTTTACCAGAACTGTTCAAGAGTGGCCCTGTAATGGTTAATTCTATGAATCCACTTGACCAAGATGCATAGTGCCTGGATATTTGACCAAACATCATTCTGGGCACATCTGTGAGTGTGTGTCTGGAAAAGATTAACATTTGAAACAGTAGACTGAAAAAAAAAAAAAAAGAAGAAGAAAGAAAGAGAGTGAGAGAGAGAGAAAGAAAGAAAGAAAGAAAGAAAGAAAGAAAGAAAGAAAGAAAGAAAGAAAGAAATGGTAGACTGAGTCAAGCAGTTTGTCCTCCCTCACGTAGGTGGGCCTTACCCAGTCAATTGAAAACCTGAATAGAACAAATAGAGAATTCCCCCTGCCTGAATGATTAGCTGGAACATGGTTCTTTTTCAGCCTTTGGACTGAGATGGACCAACATTGGCCCTTCTTGGGACTCAAGCCTGCTGGCTTTCAGACTAGAATTTGTACCTTCAGCTCTTGTGGGTCTCAGACTGGAATTGCTGACTGGGGGACTTCTTAGCCTCATGACCCAGTTCCTTATAATAGATCTCTCTGTCTCTCTCTTTCAAATATGTCCTATCCTGTCTGTCTGGAGAACACTGACTAATACAGGGTCCAGTTCCACTAGATGCCACGTAGCCAGTGTGAGGTAAAGCTTTGTGTCTTTTGAAAAAATCTCTTCTGGTAACCTGTGAAATACTGGACAAAGCACATGTGTGTGAATACAACGAAGAGGCAAATAGAGAATTTGCACACACTTACACATTTTCACACTTACATATATGTTCCAAATACCCTGGGAATCCATATGAAGAAGGGGGCAAATACAGTATCCGGATGGTTTCCCAAAATTCATGTTACCCACAGACACTACCGTGGGCCACAGATGGAGTGCATTTTTCATGTGATCACACAGATTAGTTTTAGTTTTATCCTTATCTTTTTTTTTTTTTTTTCCTTTTCACAATCATTTCCAGGCTACATACTTGAAATAATTCCTAGATCTTTAAAATGTTGTGGTATTTTCCTCAAAAACTTGGAGCCATTTACTCGTCCTACCCCGCCCAATGTATCAAAAACCATCTTTTAATTCTGCACCAAGTGGGCAGAAGCTTCGCATTTCAAACGTTTTTCCTTCTGAACATCTAAATTGGATTTTTTGGCATTTGTGCTTTTCCTCTCAGAGAACTCCATATGCGGAACAGGGTAATATGGACATATTTCGCCCCTTCCAGAGAGAACTCCCAGGCGTCCTTGGATCTGGATCCCACAGCTTCATGACAGATCTCTCCTCCTCTCTGGCCTGTAGCATCGCAGATGCCATGACTGTAGCATTATGACAAGATTAGCACACTAGGGCCGGGGTTTGACCTGTTTTGTTGTCTGTCTTACGCCAGCTCTTTAGGCAGTGTCTGAACATAACTGGTGCTCAACGAATAAGCCCAAAAGACCTGCAATAATTCATGCATTCAAAATGCATTTCCTGAGTGCCCATTCAGAGCCAGGAACTGTGAGGGGAAAAGCGAGTGGCATGGGCAAGAAAAAATGCTAAGATGAATAAAGCAGTCTTCGAGTCAAATAACAGACATAGACACAGAAATGAAATGCTAAGTGTTGGCTACAGGGAAGGAAATAGTAGAGGGAGCTTCAGTGGCCTGGCATAGTTTTCTGTTTCGCAGCTTGTATTTGGGAGGCAGATTGCACTTTTTTTTCCCTCAGCTCATCTCCTTTCTTTGTGCTGTTAAGCAACGAGGCAGAGCATTTTACCCTATTTTTATCAAATATTTTAGTTCTCAGGTTTCTGAAGAATAGAAGCATAAAAATTGAATTACAGGAAGAATAGATACCCCATAGCAATACCATAGTGACTTCAGAGTGATTTCTAAAAGAGATAGATTATTAATTTAACCATACCCATGTGTCATGTTGTTATTAGCCGGCTTGGTGTTCTTCTCTGGATGCTTTTTTTTTTTTTTTTTTTAATTTTTAATGACAAGAAATGCCAGTTCAGCAGCTATTTGGAGATGTTTATCATAGTGATGGTTTTGTGTCAGTTCCTGTGAAAACAATGGTCTAACCTATCTATTGATAAAGGGAAAGGATTTCAAATCAATTAAAGTGGATGACAGAAAGAGAGACCTGGCGGCTATCTGCAGAACTTATATATTGCAGCCTGGCGAGGGACTGGGAAAATTGGAGCCATCAGAATTTACGGATTGTCCCTAATCAATGTGAGTAGATTTCAAAAAGGATCGGATGGAACCTCGAAGAGAGGTAAGGAACCAAAGATTGATTCTGGTGTGAAATTTAACTTTTAAAAAAAAATGTAAGAGTTTGGTTTTAAAATCAATTTGGCTTTTTCCTGTAGAAGAGGGTTAACGTTAATAAAAATAACTAATATGTATTCAGCATTGGTGTGATGTCAAGCTTTTTGCTAATTGTAAAGTATCAGCTTTAAACTTCAGAACAAGATTGGAAGTATTTACTCATAATATGGCCAACTGATGAATGGAGTGTCATGGGGAGCCCGGGGTGGTTAGTAAGTGTACGAGACCAGTCAATGTCAGATGAAAAATGAAAAATCAATCTAAAAATTTAAAAAACTGAATGAAAAAAAAAAAGTTTAAACTCTTTGGAGTCAACTGTCTTTGTCATCAGGTTTTATGGCCTCTCAGAGCTGGAAAGAGGGAGGAAAAAAAGACAGAAGGAATAGAAAAAAAATGTAGGTCGGTGCATATTCTGACAGCAATTTATATTTAAGACTTTGCTCTCTTATCCCCAACTCTCTCTTTTTTGTCCCTCTCCTTGGTTCTGAACACTGACATCTCACAACTATCTCAACACACCAAAGCCAGCACATTCTTGACTTCTTTCCCCAACTCCCCAAACTCCCCCCACACACTGTTGCAGGCCTTCCTAGAGTGAGCAAACATTCAAGGGAACTCTGTCCTTAGACACTCTATTGCAAATGTTTTTAGAAAATTCCTTAAAATGGACTTACCGTATCATTCCTGACACTGCGCTTCATATGCTAACAAACAGAAAAAAACAAATTAAAAACAAAACAGAACATAACTATCAATGAATCAGAAGAGTGTGGAATGGCCTAACTTTTTGCCTCGGTTTATTATTCATTTCCACATAGGTAGTACAGCTGTGAGCGAGGAGTGGCTGGCCTTTTTTAAATAAATCAAAAACCTTTTTGGCGTATTTTGCAAAAAAAGAAGCAGATTTGGCACTGCAGTTTCATTTTGTTCTCCATCTGTGCTGTTGTCCATCAATCCTTTTTAGACTCCTCGAGGTGAGCAAACATGGGTTTGCCAACCCTGTGGAGTATCAGATAGGGGATTAAATTTACCTACTGTTTTAGATTGCCCCAGTCCAGTGCCTTCATGCAATTATTTCTCTTGATTATTGAATCATATTTCCAGCATTTTACAGAGAATATCAAATGAGACTTTCATAAAAAAAAAAAAAAGAGAAACACCTTGGTTTGTGAAAAAGGAACATAAACTAGGTTTCTCCTTACTTCTCTAATATTTAATTTCAAAAGATTTATTTTGGAGTGCATCATAATGGGTTGCTATTAAGAGTTAATATGCAATATTCAGAAACCAAGCATACCATCTTTATTAACACATATCCCTCCAAAAGTATAGTTTGTTGTGTAGGGTTTCATGTCTCTGATGATACAGAACTGGTATTCTCGTGCAAAAGAATATACTCAATAATCTGAGGTGACTGTAGCATGGAGTAGTCTATATCCAAACCAGTTCTCAGTCACGTTATGATTTTTTTAAAGATTTTATTTATTTATTCATGAGAGACACACACACAGAGAGAAGCAGAGACACAGGCAGAGGGAGAAGCAGGCTCCATGCAGGGATCCTGACATGGGACATGATCCCGGGTCTCCAGGATCACACTCTGGGCCGAAGGCAGTGCTAAACCGTTGAGCCCCCCGGGCTGCCCCACATTATGATTTTCACAGGCCCTGGGAAGTTTTGTGCTTGTGGGCTCCATCTTCAACTCACTGCCTAAATAATAAAATTGCACTTTATGATTGTATTGGTATAAAGATGAATATAATCCAGGCTGGTTGTGTTCATTTATTTTTTCTGATTTTACAATAAATTAAAGCATTTTGGACATCTCTAAAATGATCATGGGTCCTAAGACTGTATGGCTGCTCTGCCTAATGGATAAGTTGGCACTGGCCTGGTTCAGGGTCAGGGTAGGAAGCTATACACATGGTGTGATTTAAGAGTCACTTTGAGATTGTGATTAAAAAAAAACAAAACACCTCAGTGTATTTTAACACTGCTCACACTTGATGGTTGCTCTAAGATGTTTGTGTTTTACATGGCTCATTCGAATGGAGCCCTGTGGCTCCTGTGGACACTATGAAGGTATTATTCAGCCCAAGGCAATAGGAGTTTTCAAGATGAATTTTCTTGTTGTTTCAGTAGAGTTCTTAATTTCCTGTGCATTTCCAGAACCTGCTCTATCCCCAGTCTTTCTCAACTCATGGAATGTCGATACTTTCTTTCCAGCTTGCTCTGTTAAAACTCTGGAGACACCCCTTGATTCCTTTCTTTCTTTCATACCCTATATCAATCAGTTAAGAAATCACGTTTTCTCTACCTTCAATAAAAGTTCAGAACACTTCTCCCCATATCCCATTGCTATCACTCTCTGGATTATCACAGTAGCCTCCTCCTCGGTCTCCCAGTTCATACCCCTTTTCCTCTTCTAACCATTCTCAACACAGAGGCCGCACGATTCCTTTAAAAAGGAATTAATGAAGCATCACATGTCATTCATCTGTCTCATGTCCTTTGGTGGCAAACTCCTTTTCTCACGAAGTAAAAGGCCAGGTCTTTGCAAGGCCTTGCACAGCGCTCCACAATCTGGCCCTTCATTCCCTCCTGTTGTCATCTCCTAGTTCTCTCTTCCATGATCACTACCTGCTGGAACTCTCAGGCTCTGGGAGTCTATTAGGTGCTCTCTGCCTCATTGCCTTTGCACTGAGTGTTCCCTCAGATTCCCTTGTTGGTCAACCCCTTCCCTCCTCCAGCCTATGTCTCTGTTTATGGCACTTTCTCAATGTCACCAGTAGCATCCATCACTTTTAACCCCTGCTTTAGACTCCTTAATGCTCTTCTATCTTGATATGGCTTATAATCTCTTAGCGTAACATACATTATCGTCTCTTGTTTATTACTTACTATCTGTCTTCCCAAGGGCAGAGATTGTTGTCTGATTTTATCTCTAATATATTCCTAGAGCCTAGGACCATTCCTGACATATAAAAGACACTCAGCACATGCTTATTAAGTGACTGGAATAAATGAATGTGGGGACTGGGTGAAAAGGCTATCCAATAAAGAGACATCAGAGTGATGGGCTAGTATATACTCAATTGGACCTTGTGCATAGTTTCCTGAAAGAAGCGAGTGCTTTGCCAATTTTGATATTTTATCTGGGACTGGTGCCACAATCTATAATTATAAGAATGGTCTCCTTTATTTTTCTTTATCCAATTTGCTCAGCCAGAGCAAATATAAAAGTTTGGTTGACTGCAGTCTTTTTTATTCTTCTAATGATTACCTCTGATCCTGATTTAGAATACGTATTGAATGGAGCACAAAGGTCCCTGTAAGTTCTTGAAACTCAGAGACTGTTCCAACAGATTAATGATTTGTAATGTGGACATTGCTGCCCTTAGCATTGTTCAACCTCAAAGGAACCGGTATCAGGAGTGAGGATGGGGCTTCTGGCCAGAGAGTCATTGATGCCAGAGGAGAGGGTTTTGGTTACTCTTTCCCTTCTGCTATGGATGCAACTGGAAATATCATATCATTATCCCATCCTAGCTAAAATATATGGAAGTATGATTACTCCTTGGATAGGAGTATTTAGAGATATAGAGCTCCAGATTTTAGGAGACTTTTAAAATCTTAAAAATGCTTTAACGGTTTTACTAGTTATTTTAGCAGTTTAACATTAAAATAAATATTTAACATTAAAATAACAGTTTAACATCAAGCTGTTTTTAAAGAACAATTTGAGAGCTTTTATAGAGATATTTAAGGGTTTGTTTCAAGGCACTCTATAAGGACTTCTGGGCTTTGGTGAGGAAGTCAAAATTCTAATAGGATAAACTGATAACAGAGCAGAGGTTACCCTGAAAATCAAAGTCTGTATCCTACTTCAGAAAACCAACTTGCAAAGAAGCCTTGCATTAAAATAGAATAGATCAATTGGTCAGGGCAGGCATTCTGTCCTTTATAAAGTGCCAGGGAGGAAGGGGACATATTGATTACTCACTTCCGTGCAGTAGACTTTAGCTTCCTTCTCTCTTCCTCTCCCTCTCTCTTGTTTTTGTTTGGAAACTCATGATGTTCTTTTCATGAGTTTGCACTCATTCCCCGTTTCTTTTCTTTTTTTCCTTTTAAGATTTTACTTATTTGGGAGAAAGAGAGATAGAGCATACAGGAGCAGGGGGAAGGGGGAAAGGGTGAGGAGAAGAAGCAAGCTCCCTGCTGGAGCCCGACATGGGGTTCAATCTTAGGACCCTGGGATCCTGACCTGAGCCAAAGGAAGACTCTTACCCAAATGAGCCACCCAGACACCCCTCATACTCCTTTTCCATTTCTATCTCTTCCTACATTCTTGTAAACACCCTGCAACAGTCCCATCTTTATAGACATTGAACAGGCCATGTACAAGTTCCCTTCACCTCATTCTGCACCCATTCTTTAGGGCTCATCTAAAATGCATCAGTTTAACACTTCCCCTAATATCCAGGTGAAACTATATGGATTTTTTCTCTGCATTTAGGTGGCACATTTTAGTGGCAATTACTTTAATTAGGCATATACATCACTCTGCCTAGCATTAGAGTCAATATTTTATAGGCTTGTCTCACTGGTTGATAGTATGTCCCTTGAAAGCACAATTAACCAGCCTCATAATTTTATAATCCAAGTGCTTAAATATAATAAGTTTCCAAGGGATAGTTGTTGACTTGAAATGAGATTTACTAGGAGCCTGATGTCCATCTTCAAAAATTTAAATAACTATTCTTAAAGACAGCTCAAATTTACTTATGATTTTAATAGTAGGGTTTGGAAAAATGGGCAAAAGTCAAGGAAAATTTCAACAGTGTTGAAGATGCTCAAAAAGTAATGAATATTCTTGATATTATGGCTAAGGCATTCTAGCTTATACTAAATGAAGACTTGTCAGAAATACTGAAGAAACCATTAAGGTATCAAGCATTCTGTTACTTGAAGAATATTCTGTTACAGGCACCTTCAAGTATCTGATATTCTATAACTGTGATTCTGTATTTCATGCCAGTAGAAAATGTGCTTTAATTTGTTAAAGTTCAATAGTATTTAACTCAGAGGTTTGCTTGAAGAAGAATTTTATATAATGCTTATGAAAATGCATACAACATAATAAGTATTTTTCAATAAATCTGAGAAGTGGTATAATATTTATTTATTTATTTATTTATCTATCTTTAGAGAGAGCAAGCAGAGGGAGGGGTAGAGGGAGAGAGAATCTCAAGCAGACTCCATACCTGGTTCAGAGCCTGATGCAGGGCTTAGTCCCATGACCCTGAGATCATGACCTGAGCTGAAACCAAGAGTCTGACACTCAACAGGCTGAGTCATCCTCAGAGGCACCCTGCTATATAATATTTAAAACAAACACAAAATCAATGTGTTTTTGAATTTACTGTATTACACCCAAATCAACATATTATTATATATTAAAAGTGTATGGAAATGTTTCAGAAGTGAAGATTCTCATTGGGCTAGGGGTATCAGAGTCAGTATCATGCAGATTGGAGGTAAGGTGGTGGGACTAAGTCCTGCGTCCTCAAGATCAATCATTTAGCAATGACTTCTGTCTAGATGTCCATCAAGCATTCTAAAATTACCCAAAGCATGGAAATTCCCATGCTCCACCAAATCTGCTCCCCTTCTGAGAGGTTCTCTGATTTCAAGGATGGAACAATTATCCATCCAGTTGCCAAAAATTTTTGTTGTAATGCTGATTCCCTTTTCATCCCTTGATTCTTGTTACTTGGTGTTTGCAAGGACTCATCCAATATACAAATCCAGCTTTTCCACATATGTTCTGAGCAAAAAGAAAACTAAAAGGATTGTCAGGTAGTAACCAAAACATTACCTTCATTACTGAATTTGCAGATGTGGTTTGAATTTGAAACTTAAATGTGCCTATTCACTAACCCCCAGAGTTAGGCACAATCTAATTATCCAGAATTATCCACAGACAGAATTATCCATGCAGTCTTAGAAAGAATTGTAGTGAGACAGGTCCTTTCATTTCCCAGGTAAAACTTGGAGTTATACTGTCCAGTAATATAGACACTAACTGCATACATTTGCTGAGCACTTGAAATGTGCTAAATCTAAATTGATATGTGTAACAGGTGTCGAATACATATCAACCTCCAAACAGTACTAAAAAGAATGTAGGATATCATAATAATGTTTTTACACTTATTACATGTAGAAATCACAATATTTTGAATACATGGTGTTAAGTAAACTTTATTATTCTGTTTGCTTTTCATTCCTTTGAAGCTGTCTTGCTTCATATTCTTCAGCACAACTTTACATGCAGTTTATAATTAAGTGTAAATTTCAAAGCAAGGTATAAAAGGCTCTTTATGATACAATCACTCCTCTAGTTTCATCCTCCTCGTACTTTCTATTCCAGCAGCATGATTGCTTTACGATTAAAAATAGGATAAATTTTCCCTTGCATGTGGGTCCTTGCACACTTACTCTTTTTTTTTCCCCTGAAACAACTTTAACCAGCTCTCGGTCTGTCTACAGCTTCTTGATCTATAGCTCTTTAATCCAACTATTATGTCATCTATGAAACCTTCTAGAATCTCAAGATTGAATATGTGCCCTCCCCATGTCCTCCTGTAGCTTGTATAATTAACATTATCATCGGACTTAATCACACAGTATTTAGTTGTCCCTTTGCTTGGTTGTCCTATGCACTTCATGTTATGTTCTTGGAAGTTACTGTAGATAAACTTCATTTTCTTCAAATTGTCAGTGCCTAGTACCTTGCCTCATACAATAAATGTTTCAAATATATGTGGGATATAGAAGAGAACACGTGAACAGTGGGAAAAAGTCTCTTCAATTGGTCATAAGAACAAAATTCCATTACAAAGGTGAAAAAAAATATTCTATAAACTCTAGCTTGTGATTTTCTTATGGCTACAATTATATTTCTCTGTGTCCTAGCATCTAGCATCTTCCCTATACATAGTCTATGTGTAGTGATGGTGTCTGAATAAATGAGTGACCAAAATGAGTCAGTCCTATAAGTTTAAAAAACTAACATAAAGTAAATCATCAGAGCATAAAAATACATTATTACAATATTGTTCTCTTGAGCCAAATTCAAAAGTCTAAGCCGCTTCTCAACATGCATTTCTTTACTCAGCTGAAAATATGCATTCTGCAAGTTTTAAAATAGCTGTTCCTTTCTATTTGTCTTTTGCTTCTCATGAATTAGGCCAGCACACATCATTTCTACACTACCCAAAGCCAAACTCTTAAGCTGTTTCCATTATACATTCATTCCAATGAAAATAATGACTTCCATTTACCACAGTGTCAGAGGCCAGTAAAGCCAAATCAGCAGCAGCTGCATTGTTTTATAACAGAAGATAATGCTATCCCCACTATAGTTACAAATGTGATTTCTTCAGAGTTCAAATACTCTTAGAGCTAAACTGTGATTTGATGTCTAATGGTCAACTCATGTTCTGGGGATTAAGTTAATTAAAACAGTTGCCCTACTCTATTAAAGCTCCCTGTAGACTAATTATTAAAGTGCCAAGCACCGTTACAGACCTACAGCAATTGAAAGTCACAAAGGGAGTTGCTTATATTATGGGAACTCCAGAACTCAGTAGATTATCGCCTGTAGTAAAAGAACATGCACACTGAGAAGTAGATTACCTTCTCCACAGCCACTGAGCTATTATAAAATGTACAAAGGAAAAGCCAAATGTACAAGCATTTGGATTCATAGCCTTTAGAATCTGTAATTTCCAAAGCTAGTCAAATACCAGAAAAGCAGCTTGGTAAAAGTGCAAAGGGCTCTGTTCAGGGATCAGGAACAGGACTTTGAGTCCCAGATCTTTGACTGTCAGGGTAAACATCAATAATTTGCTTCATTCTAGGCATCAAATGCCTCATCTATGAAATGAGGAGTATATGTGGCCAGTGATTCCATTTTAACATCCTGAGTTAATCAGAGCCTGAACCAAATAAAATCTTTGGATGAAAAGGTACAAGAAGGTGGCATAAAGCAGAAGACACAGCTTCTAAACCACAGTACTTCCTCCTCTTTGGAAATTTTCAAAGAACTTTGTTGTGCAGAATATGTTTTAAAAGCTTTTAGGGATGTCTGGGTGGCTCGGTGGTTGAGCGTCTGCGTATGGCTCAGGGCATGATCCTGGGGCCCTGGGATTGAGTCCTGCATCAGGCTCCCCTAAGGGAGCCTGCTTCTCCCTCTGCCCATGTCTCTGCCCCTCTCTCTGTGTCTCTCGTGAATAAATAAATACAATTAAAAAAAAAAAACTTTTATATTCTTTACTGGTACAGAAAAGAGATACCTGGTTTTGCTTTTCTTGGTGAATCTCACAGAAGTCATATGGAAACAAATCAAAACCAAAATGAGTTATCACCTTATACTTGTCAGAATGATCTGTATCAAAAAGACAGGAAATAACAAGGGTTGGCAAGGGTGTAGAGAAAATACAACCCTTGTGCACCATTGGTGGGAATGTAAACTGGTGCAGTTACTGTGAAAAATATTGTAGAGTTGTCTCAAAAAATTAAAAAGAAATACCATCTGTCCCAGTATTTCCAATTTGGGATATTTACCCAAAGAAAACAAAAACACTAACTCGAAAGATATATGTACCTCCGTGTTTATTGCAGCAGCGTTTACAATACCCAAGATATGGAAGTAACCATAATGTTCATCCGTAGATGAACAAATAAACAAGATAACACACACACACACACACACACACACACACACACACTGGAATGTTACTTGGCCATAAAAAAGAATGGACCCTGCCATTTTTGACAATGTGTATGGACCCAGAGGGTATTATGCTAAATGAAATAAGTATAACAGAGAAAGACAAATACCATATGATTTCACTTATATGTGGGATCTAAAAAAACAAAAACAAAAACAAAAACAAAAACAAAACAAACTAACAAACAAAATTCAAAGACAGATTCACAAATACAGAGAATAAACTGGTGGTTGCCAAAGGGGTGATGGGGTGGGGGAATAGGTGAAATAGATGAAGGAAATTAAGAGATACAAACTTCCAGTTATAAAACATATAATCACGGGAATGAGAAGCACATCTTAGAGAATATTACCAATAATGTTTTAACAACTCTGTATAGTGATAGATGGTAACTACACTTACTGTGGTATTTCATCATGTATATAATTGTCAAATTACTATGTTGTACACCTGAAACTAATAGAATATCAGTTTCAACTATACTTCAATTTCAGAAAAATGACTTAATGAAAAAAGAAGTCATAAACAAACAAATTAAAATTTTCTTTACATACTTTCTCAAAATGTGCACATTTTCTAATCGCAAAGAGTCAATAATAATTAGAATAAGAAATCAAAAATGCTTGTATTTAAATAGTGGGAAAAGCATTAGTTATAAAGTTAGACTGGCCTAAATTTTAATTCCAAATTTAATAGGTCTGTGGATTCAGGACAAGTTGTTTTTTCTTGTGGAATTTTGCTTCACATCTCTCTCTCCCTCTCTCTCTCTCTCTCTCTCCCTCTTTCTCTCTATATATATACATCATGCAGTGGAAACTAAAACTTATTTCCCCTCTCTCTTTATAGAGCAAAGGGATAATATTCTCTTTAGAATATGCTTACTATGATCAGAGTTTATTTTATTTTACTATGATCAGGGTTCAAGAATTCAATAGATGGTCACATGATATTTCAAGCCATATCCTGATAAAATATGCAATTATCACAAATATTGGGACACCAATTTTGGAGAATATTGGGATGAGAAAAATCAGGGCAAGGAATTGGATAGATGTGTAGATAATTATTGTCTCAGGGTTACCTATGAGCTGTCACAGACATCAGGCATTTGACTACTCATGTTACACGCAGTTGATTTTCAAGCCTGCAAGCCATTAAGATATGAGACTTAGACATTTTCATTTTAGATATGGGAGCACAGAAAAAGTTTTAAAAATCAGCTTTCTATATTAACTTCCCATTTATGTAAGTTTAATATCAACTGGTAATGTTATTGTGACTTGTCAGCCAGCAAATCAGTTTGGGAATCATTTTGTGTAGTCAATAAATCATCTTGTAAAATCCCTTTTCTCACTAGAGTTAACAGCAATACCCATTAGGAAGCAGCAGTTCTCATTATTACTCCAAGAGGTGCTAGGCCATCAAAGTATATAAGCTTTGGCAGCGCTCATTCATCAAGGTAGGAAATCTGTTTCCAGCATGAAAACAGAGGCTGAGAAACACCAGAGACCAGTGGTTGAATGAAATAAGTAGAAATAAAAAACAAGAAAGAGAATTGCACAGAGAAGAAAATACAGTTTATCTAATGTTGCATGTGTGAACTGAAATACACACATACACACAATTACTGACATGACCTTGCGTTTTACACATAAATGAAAGTGAATGGCTTACTTTACAGACTTCTATAATTACAAGAAGAACAAAATAAGGGTATAGTTGTATAAAAGATATTTTTAACAGATTTTCCATTTGTGATAAGTCTGAAGATTCAGACATTATACCCAATAATATTGATTCCTTAATGGTGGATGTGCTATGAAATTCAATAACAAAACACATTAACCTCTATCTGAAAACATGCAGCTAGAATAACCTTGAGATTCATTCTGACTGGATGGTTCAATCAAGTCATGCTGCAGGTACATTTATTTTCTAAGAAGCATGGATGGCAGAGTCACAAAAAAGTTAATACTTATAGTTTCCACCTGGATACAGATCAGAATACTGGTTCCCAAGAGTAACAGATGAGATGACCCTCAGAATCTACTTATTGATTCATGGCTTAAAATGAACAAAAATGTTGGGGTAATTTTACACATATCTTTATTATCAGTTAATGTTTTATCTAATTATCTAAATTGATTGATGTTGGTAATGTTTTAAAACATGCAAAAATGATAGATCCAAAATGGCATAAATCTTTTCAACTGAGCAAATGTAATAATGGATAACTAATGTCAGAAAGTCAATTTGACCAGAGCATTATTCCAATTATTAATAGAGTTTCAATCAGCCATGGCCTATCACCTACCTGGATTGATCACATTAACTGAATAATTGCTGACTGTCCCTTAATATTGCCATCATATTAGAAAAAAAAATAAGTTGATGCTGGTGAAATATGCTGGAGAGATAACTAACTTGATTTAGCATCTGTATTCGCCAAAATATTGAATAGAACATAGCATACCAAATAACCTTGTGCTTTCAAACCTAGGAAAAGTACCCATATGACCATTTGGATTTGTTGGATGAAAAGGAGAAAAAAAAAAAAAAGAGAATATCAAACTGATTTATTACTTATCATAGACCAATTTCTTTCTTCCAAATTTTTAAGTAAATGGGAATTTTCAAATTTCCAAACTTCAAAGTAAATGGGAAATTCAGTGAGCTTCAGAGGTGGTCTTGGCTACAACAGATTGGATGGGAATTTGACAGCTGTGGAGACAAGTAAATCTACAGACAGTCCCTGGCCATGCCTATTGCCATTTTAGCTCTTAAATGACACCCTTTGGTGTCTAGCATGCTGCCATACAAAGATTCCTACTTGCATTTTTTTTTTTTAATGGAAGCCTCTTACTTTCAGTCTGACATCATAAATCAGTGTCAGCATCAGGATCCAGAGAGGAAAGAGGAATTATTTAGAGAGTTGGGTTAAATCACCACCCAGAATTTTACATAAAGCACTTGGTAAATCACAAAAAAAATAGAGTTATTTCATGATAACACAGTAAATAACCAACAGCACCACCATAAATCAGCCTGTAGCATAACTATATTTTTAGTCCTAACATTTCCCACATGAAAGACTCTCAATTTACCTAAAACGTTTTCTGTTGTTTCCCAGTTGCTGACTGGCTAGTGACACCATTTCAAGTTGCAGGGAAAATAAATTTAGAACAAATATGTGTGGAAGGACCATTTCAATGTCTGACAGCAATTACAATCAAAGCATACTATATTTTCTCATTGTCAAATGAATATGAGCTGGAACATCTTCAATACTGCTGTTTTATTATCATTTAAATGTGTTTCTAGCACACAAGACATTGGCAGTATCGGGCAACTGGGTTTTGATCACAACAGCAAAAATCTAGTTTTCTGCTCTGGGCCATTGCTTTCTGAAAGAACTGCTTGAAGATTGATAGGAAGCAGAGAATGCTCAGTATAATTTGTCCCCATAGCCTCATTCTCTGTGTCTGTCTTTCTGTGACTCGCTGTCTCTCTCTCTTTCTTCTTTTCTTTCATTGTCCTAATTTGCTGGGAATTTTATTTCTTCTTCATTTTACAGCACTGAAAAATAAATTTATTCTGTTTGTTTGACTAATTTCTTATTTAATTTATAGTAAAATACTGGACAATATCTTTTCTAAACTTATATTTGGCCATGTTGCTAAATAATCAGTCACCAAATTAGGAACAAACAAATACGCTATAAAAACAAACAAACAAATATTAGACTCTTCAGACCTGTGACAAAATTGTGAATCTTTATTTTTCCTGTGTTCTCCAATACACATTGAATGGCTGATCATAAAGCAGTTGTAAGCACAATATAAGTGCTGCATCTATTTGATATAGATAAATAATTTTTAAAGTACATGAAAATGTGCAAAGAAATGCATCAGCCATATTTAAAAATATTTAGTAATATTGTTTTCTGATCACAAAGGCAGAATTTTCTATTGTTAAGTAACCTGACAACCACCTTTACGTGCAAAGTAAAACCACAGTTTAGATATTGTTTGAAAGTGCATGGCTGTGATGCACTGAATAGCAGTGAAATAACTGAGGTGCTGTGGGCAGAACTTGCTGGAAGCCACCTTCCGGAGTGTTAGGGAAAGATGTTCACAAGTAAAATTTCCTAAGGAGAAGTTCCTTGCTGCTGCCAAGCCAACTATAATGGTCTATAGGATCCCAGTGCTGGAGAGATTATTATAGAATCTGGATGCTGGAGAAGCCACAGCTTCAGGATCCAAATACTGGAAAAGTCCTTTGCTCTGCAGGAGCCTTCAGAGAGAATACTTGGAAGCTTGATGAAAAACCCCTTTCTCTTGCAATGTCTCTGGAGTGCCCTCTCCTGACAAAGGTTAACCTATACCAGTTGACAGAGAAAAAATTTAAAGAGCTCAGCTTCATTTTCACACAACTGGCAGTGAAGTAGGAATTTGGAAGTACAGGAAATAAATTGATAATTGACATGATATTGTGAAAGTTTATATATATATATATATATATTTATATGTATCTATCATCTATTTATCTATCATCTATCTATCTTCTATCTATCTACATCTGATAGTTAAGCAACAATATGAAGGGACTGAAAGAAGATTTATCAAGAAGAAGACATTTCCAGGGAGAGGGGTGCATGTTGGGATATGCCCAGTGTTACCAAGGAACAGAAAAAGCACTGATATGGTTGAAATAGAGTGAGTAATGATGAAATGATAGCAGATAAGAACATAAATGAAAAAGAGCGATTGTATCATGTAAGATATTTGATAACTTTGTAAGAAGTTGACTCTGACTGAAGTGTAGAATCTTTACAGAGTTCTGAGCAAAGAAGAGTTATGATTTGATTTTCATTTATGCAATTAACTCCAACTGCTGTTTTGAGAGCAAATTATAGAGAGGGGTCTAGTAGAGTGGGAAGATCTGCAAGAAAGTCATTGCACTTAGCCAAATGAAAATTAATGATGGCTAGAATGGAAGTATTAGCAATGGAGATTATAAACTATGGTCTGATTCTACGTACACTGAAATTTGAAAGAATCAGTAGATTTTCTTGATGGATTGAATGTGGACTCAAGGATGATGTCAAGGTTTTTGGCCTGCGTAGCTGGAATGATGGAGTTGCCATCAACTTATATTGGAAAGCTTCTTTTGAGTAAAATGGGGGAAAATACAGATTTCACTTTCGGTCATACACATTTTTAAGTGTATGAAATGTCCACTTGGAGATGTGGACAAATATCCAGCAAGCAGTTTTATAAGCATCTGAAGATCAGCAAGAAAGTCTGAGGTAAAGATAAAAATTTTGGATTTGTGGGCATATAGATTTATTTAATCGCATATAAGTAGAGAAATTACCAAAAAAGAGTAATGGCAGATAGAGATAGTTGAGGTTCAAGAATTGAACTCAGGAGTGCTCCAAAGCTGACATGTTTAGAAGAGGTGATTAGTTAGGAAATAAAGCTGAGAAGGAGCAGCCAGTGAACTATCTACAAAAACTTAAAGTGCATGGTGTCCTGTGCACTAGTTGGAACAAAATCCCAACTGAACTGGGATTTTAAAAGTATGGAGAGTTGTTGAAAGCATTCAGTGTAGATAACTAGTTTTAGGACTTTTGATGGAAAAGAAGAGCAACAAAAATATAATTGGGAGAAAAAGTGGAAATGCATTTCTTTAATCTATTTATACCTGAACAGTTATTTCAGAACCAATGTATCTGTTAGTAGAAATGGTAGACATGATTTTTATTATTACTGATGATTTGTTTGTTTTGGTTGGTTGTTTTATGTGAATTGTTTGTGGCTAATTTTCTTCAAATAGAAATAGAAGCTGAATTTACCAAATTACTTTTTGCTTTCTTATTGAGTGATTTTTTTTTACTCCCTTAAATTATGGCTTTATTGAATTGAGTTACTCATTATATGAGCTGTCTTGAATGAACCCTAATTATTCGAACATATTACTGTTTTGTATATTATTTTAATTCTTCTATTTCCTAAAGTGTAATTTAGGATTTACATCACATTTTAGAGGTGAAATAGAATGAAATTTTGTTTTGTTTGGTTTTTGTCTGTTGTGTTGTCATATATTGATATGTTATGAAAACAAAAAAAGCTGAACTATTGTCCTTATTTTATTTTCTATATAAGATTATTCATGTTATATGTTGGCAGTTGTAAGATTTCATGTAAGAACTACGAATGGATTCCTTATTTTTGACAAATATGTCAATGTTGGAAAACATATTTTGAAACAAACATTACCTTAAAAGTTATACATCATTCAAATTTTCAAATTAATTAACAATATATTGTATAATATAATGTATTATGTAATCAGTTATTATAATTATTTTAATCCCAATGTGTTTGAGGACTCATTTTCTATTTTAATTATGTTAATTTAATTACTGTATATATATTTTTTCTTTTGTGCAAAGAAAGATTTTGGATATGTTAATAATCCTACTTAAAATATTTAATTATTTATGTCTAACTTTATTTTTATTGCCATTTCTGCTTCCTTAATCTTCTTTAATTTTATGATCACTATATTAAATTTCTTTTTGTGTGTGTCTTCAGTACTGAAAGTGGTTGCATACCATAAATATTAATCTAGATATACATCTTACCACGACTCATAGATTGTATTCTATAAAAATTCTAGATAGTCTGTGATTGTGGCTTGTATTTCCTCTTCAAGCACTTTAGGTGGTAGATAATCTACCTGCTTATCTCTCTTCCTTTTCTCTTTGTCTCCTTATCAATCATTTTCTCTAATATATATTGTTATGTATTGTTATGCATTATGTTATATGTTATACATTATACACATGTGGATTGCTAATATTGCCTAATATTGCTTTATTATTGAGTGTTTTTTAAGCAAATGTGAATTTCCTATTTTAAACTTTTTTTTAAATTTTCTACTCATATTTCTTTGATAAATATAATTTATTTTATAAAACTACCTCTTGGTCCTAGGAAAGGATGGACTCTGTATGATATAGGATCAAGGTTAGTACATACATATTTGATTAATTTTATTCATTATACTCTTATTTATTTTTCTCCGATTACTCTTTCAATGTCAAAAGGAGATTTGTTAAAATCTTCCCTTATTAAAAAGCTTCTCTGCTTCTCTTTAAATTTCCTTCATTATTTGTTTATATGTTTTGGTGCTCTATTATCTGCAATCAATATAATCAACTCAATTTGTTCTTTTTTTATTTATTTATTTTTTAATTTTTTTTTAATTTTTTATTTTTTATTTTTTTTTGTTTTTTTTAACTCAATTTGTTCTTGATCATGGCATATACCTTTCATCATTATAGAATGACTCTCTCTTTTTTCATTGTTTATTTTTTACCTGATGTTGGTATTGTAACAACTAATTTCTGTTTATGTGTCTACGTTGAAACTACATAGCATAAAAATACTCATGTGTAGTTATTTGAGTCGTGTTATTTTAATAGTAACTTTTAAAGTGGGTCTAAAATTTATTTAGTATTTTAGTGTTGCTTGAGACACCATGACATGATTTTGAGTTTTTCTATAAACTTTATAAGTATCTACTCACATACATATTGTTAAAAGATGAACTGAGGCATATTAAATTGTTTAGTTAATTTGAGCAAAACTGGATTCCAATTGGCCAGGATCGAATCTAGCAGATAGAAAGGAGCTCAGAGGGACTGTACAAAATGAGACTTATAGGCAGAAGGGAACAAAAACAAGGAAGTATAATACTAAGCAAAAAAGCAGGTTGGTTATTGCACGGTAACTTCCCTTTAAGGAATGGCAGGGTTCTATCAGGCAGATTATTTAACTAGTGTAGTCAATCAGGTGATTCCTGATTGACTGAGTTAAGATTCCATTTCTGGGAGAATTGAAACTATAATTTAGTTAAGTATGATTTTGGTATTGTGAGGCTTAGCACAAGTGACTCCATTTGGGGCCTGTTGTCTTGTTCTTAACAATGTTATATATATATGCACATATATATCCATACACATGATTTCAAATGGAGATGTACATATGTCTAAATACTTAAATCATCAACAGATCAATAGCATTGGTAATTTCTATTTTTGTAAATTATATTAAATTCTCTCTACCCTCCACCTCCCATCCAAACCCTGGTATTTAGCATGTTCTAAGAGTTTCTCCCCAGTATGCTATCAGATTATCTTAAAAAAATTGGATTACATTGCTTTCCTTTTAGATACTACAGATTTATAGTCTAGCTTTTAAACTATTATCCCATAAATGATATGAATGCATATACGTGATATATAGACTCCACACGCATAATAATTCATATATGCAATTTCCGATCCGTTTCTTTAATGATAGACATATTTGTTAATGAGAATTTTCACTGTAGTTTTGCTAGTCCTGTCAAAAAAAGTAAAAGAAATCTTCAAGCTATCACTAATGTTTAGCATGATCTGCCTGATGGAAACAAGTGCTTGCAAGACAATTATTAGGCTTCAGATCATGTACCCTATAAGTTACATCCATTGTTATGGATCCTTATGATAACTCTAAGAATTTTGTGTTATCCTCACTTTGCATATGGATAAACTTACTTACACCAAGTTCCAAAATTGTTCACGCTCATATCCCTAATAACTGTTACAGTCAACCTTTAAATTTAGGTCAAACTGGGACACCTGGGTGGCTCAGTGGTTGAGCATCTGCCTTAGGCTCAGGGCATGATCCCACGGTCCTGGGATCGAGTCCCACATCAAGCTCCCTGCATGGAGCCTGCTTCTCCCTCTGCCTGTGTCTCTGCCTCTCTCTCTGTGTCTCTCACGAATAAATAAAATCTTAAAAAAAAATTAGGTCAAACTTACTCCAAAGCCCGTATATTTAACCTTTTACTTATTCTCCCTGACATCATTTTGGATATCTAATTTCTGTAATGGAGATTATTTCTATTTTTTATAATCTGTCATGATTATGTTCCTTGAACCCCTAAAATGAAGCCCTTCATTCCAACATATGTGTGTGGTTGTATTTTTATATTCCCTGAATTCCAGAGGAGAGGATTTCACATTTTTACTGTCTTGCTACATGTTCTTCAGATTTTGCAAACAACTATAAATGGAGTTTAATGTTTTCATCAGTCCTGGGGGTTCTGCTGAAGTTAAAGAAACTTTTAAAAAGAACTTTGGTATCCTGGCTTGTAATGTATTAACCTTTGTGTTGAAGTGTGAAAAATAACATAACCTATGGAATAAAAAAACAAATTTTTAAATTAAAAAAAAATTGCCTGAAATTGTAAACTTGAAAGGCTTACTTTTTTGTTAGTTTTAAATTAAACATTATTTATGGGAAATTTTTGCCTTTCTCTAATAAAATCAAATTAAATTCAATGAAGGTGAAAGATGTTTAGTTGTATATTTTCTTGCTAGAATAGTGTGAAATCAAGAGCTCCTTTTGCTTTGATATCAACAGAATTCCAAAATAATCTGCCCCACCTAAACTTTAGCTTGAAAACTGAGAAAACATGTGAGATATTTAATAAACCTAAATAAGTTTTAAGATGGACATGACAATGAAGGAATTAGAAATGTTTTTCTTTTAAGATTTTATTTATTTGAGAGAGTGAGAGAGCAGATCACAAACTAGGGGAGGAGCAAAGGGAAAGGGAGACTCCCCACTGAGTAAGGAGCCCAAGTTGTAGGACTTGATCCCAAGACCCTAAGATCATGATCCCAGCCAAAGGCAGATGCTCAACCAAATGAGCCACCCAGTACCCCTAGAACTGGTCTTAATTTTCTTAAGGATTGTGTTGTGGCAATTAAAGAACATGTAAGTATATGTATAAAGTGAACATGTACTTTATACATACGCATAAATATATGTATAATATGCATAAATATGTATAATATATAATATACATATATACATAAAAAATCTCTCTCACTAACATGTTGTAGAAGGACGAAAAATAGAGGAAGTAATTGAGAAACAAATCATGAGAAATGGAGACCAGAAAGATGAAAATAAAAATTTTAAAATTTGGATCAAGACATTAATTTTAATAAATTTTTCTTTGTCTTCAACTATAAACCTATTTTTCTATAGAAGGGAATAAGGAGGGGTAGCAGGGTGATTCAGTCAGCTAAGAATCATACTCTTGATTTCAGCTCAGGTCTTGATTTCAGGGTCATGAGTTAAAGGGAACAAGGAGAGCTTGTTCAAATTTTTCAAAATATGTAGGCTATGCTAGAGATAAGTGTGATGTGATTTTATCTGTATTTTATCCAGAAAACAACTGAGACAAACTGAAGACCATATTTCTTTAAGTCAATTGTACATTAAATTGTTTATTTAGTAATTATAATACCCAGGTCACCTGGTTATCAATTCAGGTTTTTTCCACAGTGTGTCACATGATAAATTTAAAATGACTAATATTAGCAATAATAATGAAATCACATAAAGTCACCATGATGTGTTGAGGAAGTCAATCCTGAAAGACTCCAGAGATAGAATCTTGAAGGACATCTTGAATTGAACAAAAGTTCTCCAGGTGAATCAAGGTGAAGGAAAGGAGGAGAACATCTCTAGCTGGAAAAATGCCACATATAGAGATATGAAGGGAGGAAAGAGCCTGGTCATTGCAAAAAAACTAGAACTAACTTAGCATGGTCACAGCTGTCCAGGGAGGTAGATATTGTGTTGTTTTTGTTTGTTGTTGTTGTTGTTGTTGTTTAGATGATGAGGAAAAGACCAAATCAGGGAAGATTATTTGCCTTGCAAAGGACTTTGGACTTAACATTGAAAAGAATTGATCACAACATGCCTGCCTGTGTAAAGGAAAAATATCAAGTTTCTTATTGTATGTTTTTAATGCTTATGTTTTCTTTTGTTTTTGATTTTTGATTGCCTTAAATTTCAGAATATCCTGAGTTAAAATTAAAATTCTGACTGTTCTACTTACCACCTGTGGGAACTCAGGCAAGTATTTATTCTCTATCAACTGCTATCTTTTTCTTATGAAATGTAGAAAATACTATTTATTCCAAAGAATGAGGAGAAAGACATTCTTATATTATCTTTAAATAGAGTGGATCCTACGTAAAAAGGATTCTTAATCAAAGTAACTACAATATTTGTTAAATGCTAGCTATGTGCTCTCTACACAGATTCTATTATTAATATTTCTAACAACATTAAAAAATAAGCACTATTATTATCAGTTTACACATGAGGAGATCGAGGATAGAGGATTTAATTATACCTCCCAAAGCCATGGAGCCAGTGAGTGCCTATTAGAGCTAGGATTTGAACCCAGGGACTTGACTCTTAGTACTGTGCACTACTGCTTTATGGGGGATAGCTTTAGGAAAGTCATGTGATTGCACAAGTGGGTTAGAATAGCATAAGGCAGAAAGCTGTCTTTCTTTTATTTTTTTAAAGATTTTATTTATTTATTCATGAAAGACACAGAGATAGAGGTAGAGACACAGGCAGAGTGAGAAGCAGGCTCCCTACAGGGAGATCCAGGCACCCTGGGATCACACCCTGAGCTGAAGGCAGGTGCTCAACCGCTGAGCCACCCAGTGTCCCCAGAAAGCTGTCTCTAAGGTAGAAAGCCACTCTCCAGGGTGATTACGCCCAAGATTAACCAGGAACGTAACAGAAACACTTAAAACCTAACCTCTGACTAAACTGCATGTCTCATTAGCTTTGCTGTCACAGATTGTAATCACTATGAGATAAATGCCTGCCACCTATTATTAGCTAGACTTAGTATATGGTAGTGATCGCCTTGTGATCTCTGCCTCAAGCACATATCTCTGATTTTGTCACAAAAATAAAAGTAATGGCAAAGCCCTTCTCAGGGCTCTTGTCCATTCCTGACATTAACCTCTCTCATTATCATTTCTTCATTCATGCCCTTGCTGGACAAGGGAGAAGTTCTCAGGCTTGAAGAGCCTACAATACTACCTCTATTGGTTGACTAAACTTTGGAAGTCATGCTGTAGAGGGATTAGATTAGGCACCGTTTCACAGGTGATTGCAAGCATTAGGGTAAGATATAATGATTATTTAGAAGCAGTTACACGGGGGATTGATTTGTCCTGTCTATTTTCAATCATCATCCTTGTCTATAAAAGGACTTGGAGTTTGAGGGGCATCTCAAATCACTAGACTAAAAGCAGTTAAGTTACTATGGCATTTGGAAGATTTAAAAGCCCTCTAGTCCCATCTAAATTAAGAATGAATCAAAAGACCTCAATAAAATCATTCATAAAGATCAGGGATGCCTAAAATTTAGGCTAGCATCCCATCCCTGGGTGAATGTCTATCTAAATAGCAGGTTTGCCTGCCAGCCTTCTTTGAGAAGGATAACCAAGGCATTGAAGAAAGACAGCAGGGCAGAGAAAAGAATGCTAGCAAGAGCATGAGTGGCTTGCAAATATGCATGCATTTTGCAGCAATGATTTGAGCAATGAAGAAGATCAGCAAGCTATAGATATGTTGATGGTATCTTACCCCATGACAACTAGCATGACATCAACAAAGAGGATGGAGGAGAGTTTGGAGGTACTATGTTTGGAGCTGGTCAAGTCAGAGCAAATCTACCCAAGGTAACTAAAGAATTTATTCCTCTGCCGGGCTCTGAAAAATCTCACAATGCTCCCCACTGTCAAGCCACCTTTTGGTTGTTCAACACACAGAGGACAATGATAGTCATTAGTGCCCACCAGAAGAGAATCAACAGCCAAAAAAAAAAAGATGTTAAAGAGGACTCAGGTGTCTAAAGTAACCTCTGAATTCTCTCCTATTCTTAGAAGATTGGGACAGAAAAGGGGAGAAAAACAGAATGAAATAGCAAATTTGTTTACACTGCACCTAGGTATACCGGTGCACCTATGTGTATACATACAGCTGTGGACTGTGCGTGTGTGTGTGTGTGTGTGTGTGTGTGTGTGGCTGGAACTTTAACTTGAACAAAAGTTTCTTTGCTTTGTTTCAAATAACTAAAACTGCTGTAGAAGCCTCCTCACTGGTCAGGGAAAAGAAATAGAGATATACAGAGTATTAGCCAAAGAAATACCAAGAAAAAATGTTGATTTTGTATCATCACACAATCAAATAAAGACCATTTAAAAACTGGGTTGCATCATTAAGCATGTACTGTTTCCAGAGCTTTTTAAAATATTACAGAAAGATTTTTTAAAGCAATTCATTTCTTTTTCTTGGAGACAGTTAAAAGTGACAATGAGAAACCACACGCATCTGCCCTTGGTAATTCCAAGAACACTTAGGCTCTTTCTTCAATTTTCCTTTCATTTTGACCATGAAAGCAAGTACCAGGTGTTCTAGGGGCACCATTTTTGTAAGCTGTCTTTTTGGAATTTTTTTTTTCTTCATAGTTTTTGATATACCTATGGCTGCTAGCTTCCCTCAGAATTCCTAGTTTGACAAAACTTAGTTATTTCCCAATCTGTTCTTATACCTTTTTTTTTTCATTTCTGCATATGTAACATTGCATTGTGGGTAAAATGCTGGCAAGACCAGCACATGATCTTGAAGAAATACCTAACAATTTGCTTTAATCTTCTTCATTCTTAGAAAGTTTAGACATATATATATAAGCAGCAAGAAATCAAGGCTGCAAAGTTAAAAAATATATATACAAAAGAGATTTTCTTGTTATGGACCTTGAACTCAACAAATATTGAACCAACAATAAAATATTGAATTTCATACTTACTCTCTCCTCTTTGCTTAATTGCCAATTGAAAGCTTCAGTAGCAGATGTGTGAGAAATACACACTGATGATTATGATTCTCCAAGAGTTGACATAATTTTCTGCTGAAATTAATTAAACTGACATGTTTTGAACCCCGATCCAACTGCAGACTGTTACTGATCTTTATTTACTTGAAAAGCTTTTTCTACCTACTCGTAGGTTATTTTTTTAATGTTCCATTTTTACCAGCATTGGCATCATATATCATTTGATGTGCCAGCTGCTAATTAACTGAGTAAGTAAAATTTGAGTTTTCCGTGATTAAAAGGCCTAACTCTTTATTCAAGTTGTATTTGATATTTTAATTTTTTCTTTGCTTTAAAATAGAACTGGCAGTGGGTGGTCCTGGAACAAAGATTTATTTCCCCCTGCCCTTGAAAGAGTCATGTTTCACCTAGGACCTTCAAAACTTACAATTCTTAAGTTTAAGAATTTTCCAAACTGTGAAAAAATACTACTTAACAATGCTCAAGCCATGAGAATGAACTGAGGATTCAGAAGCATTTATTCCTTGGTGAATTTCACTGCAGCTTTCATTTTTGAATTATACTCACCACTTCAATATGATTATTGACTAAATTATGCTATTCTGTCAAAGGCCAATTTCCACTGCAGTCCTGTGGGAAAGAAGACTTAATATTCAGTTAATTACATTTGTCCTATTACGCCTGAAAATCTCATGGACTCTCCAAGTTCTCCACTTCTGTTGCTCATAGGTGAGCTTATTGATGTCTTACCACACTCTGCAATCCCCACTGCAGTGCACACTGTCATTCAATTGTCCCTAAATTAAAAGGAGTCTTAAGGTCAGCTCTGTAGAATTACAGGGGTCAGAAGTTATAAACAAGTTCCTGCCTTTTCTGCCAGTCTATATTTTAGTTTGTGACCTGTGTCTCAAAGAAAAAAAAAAAAAAGTTTGTCATGTGAATTTGCTTCCCTTAGAAGTAAATAGCATTTTATATGTTTAAGGGTTTACAAATTGCTCACACATATATTGTCGTTGAGCCCTCTAAGTAATTATTATCCCAATTTTATAGATGAAGAAATGGAGGACCAGAGAGTGGAACTATTTTATTCAGGTCACTCAGCTTACAAACGTGGTGCTCAAATATGAATGTATATGCCTGCAGTTTCTCATTTTTTCCCTAGAGTTGCATTGAGAGAATAAACTCTAAAGCCCGAGTGCCAAGGGGTGAATCCCAACTCTGATCACTTATCGGTTGGGTATCCTCATGAAGTTTTTTATTGTCTTTGTGAGTTTGTGTCCTCATCTGTAATGAGAGAATCAGAATAATGTATCTACCATATACAGATGTTACAATGAGTAAGACATTGAATTCAAAGCATTCAAAACCATTCCTGGCACATCCTCGTGCTATTTAAGAGTTGGCTTTGATTATTGTCAGACTGAATACCCTTCCAATACTAAACTAGAATCATGCGAGTAAAATATAGATAGCTGGATTGTCATGGATGTCTCAGACTTTCTTTCTAGGATGATGACTACATAGTATCATGGGCCCTCCTTGAAGATGCTTAAAAAATACTATTTTTTAAACAATTATATTTGAAAGTTTTCTGCCAATATGATGCTTAAAGTTGGAAAACTTGAAGAGTGGACATTGCAGGTAAAAGAGCTTAAAACTTTTTTTTTTCCTGTTTTAAGTAGTTTAATTTAATGGTGTTCAATACATTATGGTGGCTTTCCCACTCTAGTAGTAGAAAAGGAAACAATTAGTTTAACTAATTATGTCATAAGGCATGCCTCAAAGAGCACTTATAAACAATTAACTTGCAAAGTAATGATTATTATACTTTCACATGATGGTCAAAACTCTAGTAGCAAAGGAGGGTTAGAAAACCACATTTGTTTTTGTTGATAAAGGTTACTTGTTTATGACATGAAAGAGCAGAGTGGGCTAGATGTGAATTTGAACGACTGTATTTAGTTTTACAAAACTATAAAAATAATAAATTGTCACTCTTGTTAATGGTTTCTTGTTCTTTTTGATTTATAAGGATGAATTTTCTAGTCAGTAATGTTCCACCCAGACCTTGGTCCAAGGTAGGAGATTCATGGTCAAGGTCAAGGTAAATTTGAAGTTCTACATCCACTCATTCAATGCCACGGAGGACTGTCATCTCATATTTGACTTATATTAAGACTTAGCACGGCTTGAATGTCAGATCTTATACTTGGAACTTATTAGAACTGTGGGAAAGCAAATGAACTTCCCTAAACCTCAGTTTACAGGCTTACAAAGTAGACACAGTAATATCCATCTCAGAGTCTGTCCTGAGGGTTATGTATACAGGGTTTGACACAGTATTTGGTATATTATTAGACAAGTATTTTAGCACACTTACCTGTTTTTACATTATTTTCAATATTATTTTTGCTTACCTGTTGAGTCCTTGAGCGTTCACGTCACTAAATATTATTTTTAAGCAATTATATTTGAATGTTTTCTGTCAATATGATGCTTAAAGTTGGAAAACTCTGTGTGTTGGAAATTCTCTTTTCTGATTCATACTTTTTTCTTAGTTTATTCCTCATCAGAGGGAAGGACCTGATCTCTTTGTGTCTTCCTGAGAAAGGGTCCTTGAGAAACAAAAGCATTGAGAACGTTCATAGATAACAATGTCTTTATTGGTGGTTTGTCAGGCTACATAATTTATGGTCTGAAATTTTTATTGAAGCAGAACCCCACTGTCTTTGAGATTGCAGGGGTATAGAGAAGTCCAACGCTGTTCTGATAACCAAATTGTTCATATGCCTGATTACCTGTCCACAAATATAAAGAAGGAAGTTTGGTGGATCTTGGGAAGGACGTTTTATCATCAATTTATCTGAATGCACTTTGAGTTATGAAAATATATAATTTCATGACATTCAATCATGGGAAATTCTTTTATTTTTTTATAATTTCTTCATATCTCTTTTCTCTCTCTTTTTCTAAACGTCTCCTACTTAAGATACTACTTTTCCTGGATTATTCCTCCAAATTTCTTATTTTTATTTTCCTATTTTCCAAATCATTTTTTTTTTAAAGATTTTATTTATTTATTCATAGAGACAGAGAGAGAGGCAGAGACACAGGCAGAGGGAGAAGGAGGCATCATACAGAGAGCCTGATGTGGGACTCGATCCGGGGTCTCCAGGATCACGCCCTGGGCTGCAGGCGGCGCTAAACCGCTGCGCCACCGGGGCTGCCCTCCAAATCATTTTTGTTGTTGTTTTTCATTTTTGGGAAATATCATCAACTTTTATCATTATCTTTTACTCTTTTATTGACTTTAAAAAAATTCTTCCTATTTTGTGTGTCTAAGATCTTTCTAGGTCTCTAACAGGTTGTGTGTGTGTGTGTATGTGTGTATGTGTGTGTGAAGGTGGTTTTGTTTTGCTTCAGTTGTTAATTCTTTTTTTTTCATGGTCTCTACTCTCTCTGAGGAGTGTTCTAAGAATATTCCTTTTTTAAATGTTCTACTTTCCTTATCATCTTTCTTTCCTCTGATATATTTTTTCTTTTCCTTTGTTTTTTGTTTTTTGGTTTTTTAGTTTATCCAGGTCACTCTGACATGTTAGTGGTTTTATTGTTTTACTTACTCATTTTTTAATTTTTATTTTATGGTCTATTTCATTTTCCCTTTGTCCAATATCAATTGATTCTTGGCTAGCAACTCACATTAAAGATCTAGGAAATAAAATGCTATTGGAGTCTCTATGTGCATTGGTAGTTTGTTAACTGTTGTTCTTCAATCTAGAGCAAGCATGTTGATTTTATTTCTGCCTATCCACCAAGCTTCACACCATGTAAATATTTTATTTGTAGTTTTACCAAAAAGGCATTTCCCAGTTCCCTACCTAGAGGTATTCTCACAGTAAAGAAAGTGGTTGACGGAGGTCTCATTATTCAATATAGAGATTTCCATTATTATCCTGATTTTACTTATGATACTCACATCCTCTGACTGGCCTGTGTCTCCTAATCAAAGCATTGCTAGTGTCTCCAGTGAGTTTGCCACAGTTGGGTTACAGTTGGGTGGGGTGAGGTGGGGGCATCAGGGAGTCATCGCAGTGCCCGGCGAGGGTTGGAAGGCATCCAACATTACTGTCTCAAATACTTAAAAAGAATCCTGTAAGTGGAGCCCTGTTCCTTCTTACTTATCCTGGAGTTGCTCCTTCCTACTCATCCTGCTTCTGGGTCTCCGCTCTGCCAGTGTTGAGATGGCTTTGCGCGGTCTGTGCCACCGGCCTCTATGCACTGAGGATTTCAAAATGCTGTGCTATCTTTCTCTTCATTCTTTGTCCTTGTGGCTCTGTTCCTTTATTTATCTGCTTATAGTAATTTCAGTGGGAGCCAGGAGAATAGGCATGAGCAGCCAGTAAGTAATAAGATATGATGAATATTTATCCAGTACAAGAGAAAATCATCACAGAAATACGAAGGTACATACGCCACACCCACCTTTATAATTTATCAGATGGTGGTAACCAAAACTTAGTGTCTAGATGCTCTTTATGCTTCATTCTAAAGGGTGAAATTTTCATTTCTATAAAGTCCTTATCATTAAAGTGCAGACCAGAGACTTGCCAAGACGGAATGACCATTGAATAAAATACTAGTTTGTCATCAGATACTTAAATATTTCCCCAAAATGCATGAGTTGGAATGCTCTTTATTCACTGGAAGGATATGATTTTCTGGACTAATCCTCTACATTTATCATTTTGTTCGACACTTGTCTGTTGACGCTTTCATAAACTCACTTATAAGCTTTAATAGCACAGAGGGAGGAGCTTGCCTAAAATTAATTCATGTGTTACTGCTATTTGCTAAAACCTTCCTTTTCTTTTTTTAAAAGATTTTATTTATTTGAGAGAGATAGAAACAGAGATACAACACAAGCAGGGAGAAGAGGGAGAAGCTGGCTCCCTGCTGAACAGGGAACCCCTCGGGGCTAGATCTCAGGACTCTGAGATCCTGATTTGAGCCATTGGCTGATGCTTAACTGACTGAGCCACCCGGGTGCCCCTGCTAAAACTTTATTTTTCTGATAATGAAAAGAGGGCATATGATAACTTTCTTTGATAGTTTGTGAGGAGCAGCTAAGATAATAAGTGTGAACACACAAAGAGTTATTCAAATAAAAGACTTTCATCTTAAGGTGAAATGGCCAGCTTCACTGCCCTTTCCTTGTCTTCCTAGAGTTGCTGTTCCTTGGAACTGTGTATAACGAAAGCAGTGCACTTCCCCTAAAACAACAGTTGCCTGCCTTGGCTTCACTATAAAAATCTCACTCTGTATCTCATCATGGTATTGAACTAACTAGCAAGGAGGCGAGAGAAAGTGACAATTTCATACAAGACTCAATGTGTTGAGATAAAATGCCTGTCAGAGTCCCATTCCCTAAGGGAAGAGCAAAGCCTGCACATCAGAAAATGAGCAGTATGACACGCGACACTCCGCTGTGAACTGGAAAGAGATGGGCCAGTTTCTGCCCCCAGGTGCTCAGACATGAGGCTCAGGGCCACACGCGTAGGTCAGGCTGGAAACTGCAATCCATCAAGGCTGAACCAGCACCCTGTCGAGCTCGCTTATGATAATTAAATGAATCTGTCTTAATATTTTTATGGGTAAAATACAAAGATAATTATTTATCAAGATTTTGCGCTACATCATATTACTCAGCCTAGAAATAGATCTTAACACTTCACATGGTATGAATTAGATTGAAAAGTGCTTTGAAAAATGAAACCTTTTAATCATGGCAGCTAATTATCTTGCATCTTCTTCGCTGCCCTCCTGGATTTCTCTCACTTCGCCCCCTCTCCCTCTTTCCTGTCTTTTTTGCCTTGCTCTCGGCCTCCTACCCCACCCCCTCAAATCTGGCTTTCCAGGCATCTTTTGGGAGCACAGAACAACCATGTGTGACAGCTCTCAACTACTTTAATTCAGATTTCCCCCCTTTTATGTGTTAGATTAAAGCTGAGGCATCGGCACAAATGCACACAGTAAACTCTTGGTCTTCTCCTACGTGGCTTGTTTGACACAAGATCTAACCAAATTATACCACAAATTGAACAGTGGAAAAGCTCATGTTTTATTACTTATTTTCTTTCAATTGCATATTTTTTTTCCTTTAAAGAGGGAGTAAACTGCTAGAGCTGGGATCTCCCACTAATACCTACAACTCTCCTCATTAATTCGTGTTTCATTTATTCAGCACCCACTAGGTGCTGATCAGGTCCCTATGAATACCAACAACAATAAGATGTTGTTTCTGACTTCAAAGATCTTACAGGTAGTCAGGATTTAAATGAAGGAATATTTGGGGTATTATAAGTGCTCCACTAAAAGTGTAGGTTCTGGGTTTGCAATTTGGAAGATAGGTTTTAATCATTAGTTTCAAGATGGGTTCATAAAGGAGGTCAGGCCTGATTTAAATCTTTAAATGAAATAATAGTTAACTGGAGAGATCCAGACAAAGGCATGAAAACTGTAAGGTTTGTAGAAATGAAAGAGTTTTGCTCATTAGAAAAAAATTATATTTAAAGCATTTGTATTACTGGAGATTAAAGTTGCCCAAAATAGGACACTTGTTAGGTAAAGCATATTTTGCCAAAGGAAGGGATTTAGACTTTATTTGGTGAGCTCTGAGGCACACGAGGCGGGTCTGTTTACAGGGGAGTGTCACACTGATTACATTTTAAGAAGATCGCTGATTATAGTTTGAAAGACATGGGGAAAACTGGGGAGAGGGACACAAGCCATAGACCTATGGTGGTTAAGTCAAGCAAGAGATGTTCAGGGACTAATGTGAGGCTATTGTTAGAGAGCCAATGGAGGGAATTCTCATGAATAATAGAAAGGTGGAGAATAGACAACATTGGAATGCAATAAGTAGAGGAAGAATGAGTTGTGATCAGGTTTCAGGCCAAGATTAGAGGCATGAAGAGATCAAGGACATCAGTGACTCCAATTGTCCGTCTTAGATGTGTTTTGTTATCAATATTCTACTCCTTTTTTTTTTTTTAAGATTTTTATTTATCTGTTCATGAGAGACACAGAGAGAGAAGCAGAGATATAGTCCAAGAGAGAAGCAGGCTCCCTGTGGGGATCCTGATGTGGGACTCGATCCCAGGACCCCAGGGTCATGACTTGAGCCAAAGGCAGACACTCAGCCACTGAACCAACCAAGTGCCCCAATATTCCACTCTGCTTGACCTATTGTTATCCTCTTCCAGACACCAAAGGGACTGAAGCATGGTGGCTTAAGTCCTGGCTCTAAGTGCTTGAAGCTTTGTTATCTTGGGCAACCTGCTTAGCGTTTGTGCTTCAAATTATTCATCTATAAAATATGATCAATTATAGTACTTAACTTACAGATTTATTTACAGTTTATTCTCCGGGGCTGGCATATAGTAGGCACTGGAAGATGTTTATTGTTGCGATTGTGTTGATATTATTATCATTGTCATCATTGCTCTTCGCTAGGGTCAGGGAGAAGATAGAACCGGCACGACTTACTATTCTAACGCCTCAGTTGCTAGGAGTTTTCACTTTCCAATTGTAACTCCAAGATTAAACTCTAGAAACTGTTTGTACCTCTACATAAACTCGTATTATCTCTATTTTCTCAAACTTCATCCACTTCCATAAACTTCTTGCCTGAAATACTAAAATAAATAAATTTTCATCTACCTCTCCCCTCTGGTCATTTGTCTTTATGAAATCTATCTTTGAAGGTCAAAATACAATGATATATCTCCCAAAAGTCAGTTCTGGACTATCTACTGAAATATTTCACCATGTTATGATCAATATTCACTTCTTTGTTTTTTAAGGCACTCATATTTCCATTTTATATTTCTATGTATCATACACTGATGCACACATATAAATATACACATATCAACCACCTGTTCTGAGTTCACTGATGGCAGATCTCATGCTTTAGAATCTTTTTTTTTTAATCATTGAATATATTGAGCATAATGTCTTCTTCATGATGGGGATGCAGAAAGTGTATTTATAAAAAATAAATGTATTAATTAATTCAAGGATTAGCTGCTCAATTCTAACCAGGTTAACTGTATATTATTAGATTTTAAACCAGTCTAAATCAAGTTTTTAGAAGTAAAGAAATAAGACAGTCAGAATTCAAATGAGATTTGTGTGTCTTCTAATCGTGTGTTTTGTTTTTTCTACCTTGTTTCATATACTTGGAAAAGGGGAGGATTATCTTCAGGATCATATTATGTTTGCTTCTGATTTTAATCATTGAGAACAAAATATTTTAATCAATTAACACAAATCCTTTAAAAAGCCTTTTTGGGGCATGCAATTATAAAAGTAAATAGAAAAAAGTTAAAAGTAAAAAAAAAAAAAAAAAAAGAAAAAAGAAAACAGGCCAGGATAGGGATAAAAAATAATAAGCAAACTAGGAAAACTTAAGAAATGAAAAATGAAAAGAATGCAAGAGACCATTTCAAAATAATTTATGTTCAAAACACTAAATGCAATATAATCCTATATTTATCCTACTTTTACTTGTGAATAGTTGCCCAAATATTATAAACATTGTATTCAATGATGCCAGGGGACCCTGTTCTTATTAACCTGCATAACCTTGACTTGAAGAAATATTTTCGTGTTTTATGTAATGCCATTAGTAAGCAGAAGTAATTCTAATTCATAAAACTAGGCCAGGAAGCAATTGACCCAATCAGACTGTAGGATTCCCCTATGCCATTTTCTAATTAGAAGTTTTCCAATTTCTTTATAGCTCTGAATTCTAGAGATCTCTTGTATGATGAAAGTCTGCTTATCTTACAAAAACAATATTTTGTGAGACCCAGTTCATGTTACAACCCTCAAAATGAAGCTCCTTCAAGCTTAAACTTGGATTCTCTATTTGATGGTACCAAAATGACTTCTTTTTAATTTTTTTTCCAGATTATTTGAATGAATGAGGACTAGTGGGTAAATTTCTACAATGCTGTGTTTGATATATTCTCTTTCATCTCCTCTGTTCTCTATTTGTATGTTTGTATGCTTTTGGGGATTTAGGGTAAATTCTTTCACTCTGAAGATATGTATCTACTGAGATATAAAATACTTAAATTTCACTCCAGACATTAGTAATATTATCTCAGTATTAGAAGCTACAAGTCTCAAGTACATAAAAGCCTACAAATGAGGGTAAAGAGGGTATGAGGGTAAAGAGAATGAGGGTAAAGAGAAAAAGAGATGGTGGAGGAGAAGAATCATCTACAAGTTTGGAGAAATGAGGGTAAAGAGGGCATGAGGGTAAAGAGAAAAAGAGATGGTGGAGGAGAAGAATTATCTACAAGTTTGGAGAAATCACTGAAATATGTAAGATGCAAGATGGAACAGAGAAAGGCAGGGAATACCAGGGAAGGGATCCTAATGGCATTCTTCACTTTGGCCTTGGTAAGATTTAGACAAAAATAGAATTAGAGACTGACATAATATTGTAAGTGACATAATTTTTTACCTGCTTTTCCACCTAGTGTCCATAACCATGGACCACTCATCTCTACACTTGAAGATAATAAGAACAACAGCAATAACATCAAAAAGAAATTATTTGAGGAAAATTGGAAAATTTCCCCCTTTTTCCCCAATGGAATAATTTAAAAGGAAAGTCCTCAACTGAAAGGAGTTGCAGAATTCACTAAAGTGTAAATATTTAATGGGAAACTTGGTAATAAGATAATCTTTCAGCCAGAGAGAATTCTAGAAGCATTTGCACAGAAACTCGAGATATATGGAGGCTAAGTAGATAATTCTAATCAATTTTAAACCAAAAAAGCACCAGTCAAGCAGAAAAGAAGACAAATATTTTCTATCTCTGCCTTCCAGGTGAACTCTTTTTTCCAGAATTCTCCTTGATGGTTAGTGGCTGCACAATACCTTAAGTAACCAAAACTGAAAATATGATATCTATTCTGGTCTCCTTCCTCACCATGTTTGATGTCACTAAGTTTTCATATATTTCCCTTCATTCAAAACATATTTGAGTATCTACTAATTGTCATGTACTCTTTGAGAAGCTCATGACATGACAGTGAATCAAAGTTTTTTAAGTAGTTTTTGAAAAATTTCTTTCTTCCATGAACAAATGAATGGTCTATGTCAGATATCAGCAAACTATGATACTGGGACCAATTCTAGCTCATTACCATTTTTTATATGGTCAGCAAATAAAAATGCTTGTTACTTTTTAATTATTAAACAAAATGAAACAATAATATTACGTAGAAATGATAATGATATGAAAGTTAAATTTTAGTTTCCATAAATAAATTTTTATTAGAGCACAGACATGGTCATTTATTTACATTTTTGTCTACTTTTTGAGCAACAGAGGTAGAGTTAAGTATTCATGGGAGTACCATATGGCCTACAAAGTCTGAAACATGTAGTAACTAGCTCTTTACAGAAAATAAGTTTGTTGACCTCTTGGATGAGCCCTTCATACACAGGTCTATAATACTGACTACTCTTATCCTGGTTTTCCTCCTTTTTAATATATTCTTCTCAAACCCATCTTCAGCAGAGCCAGCGGAGTGATCTATCTAAAATGAAAATCTAGCCTTATCACTCCCTTAATGAAAACTCTCCATTGACTCATCAGACTATAGGACAGACTCAGCTTTTATAGGTTGGCACATGGACTGTTCAGTCTTGTCCAGGAACCTGTTGATCTCCACCCAAACACACCACACCTTTAGCTGCACACGAGCAGTGAGACATTCTTGTTTAGAGGGGGATAAAAGGACCCACAGCAAATTCGTAATTATTCATCATAGTGTAAAAGTATGAAGAAGAGGAGAGATAAGACAACTTACAGAGTAAGGGGTCATTGCTGAGGAAAGGCCCCTGTGTCATAAGCAAGACTCTAGGCTTCTTTGATCAGTAAGGTATAGAAAAGCCAGAGGTAAGTTTTCTGTTGGGGATGGCACTGTCAGTCATGGACATCCAGCAACATCCAACAACAAATAATTTTTTTTTTTGCTAGACTTATGCTGTTCCAGGCATTATGCTAGGTATTAAGATCAAACAGAAAATTGCATAGGCACAGATGAATAAACAAGAATAGTCATCAGCCTGGGAAAGTCCCCTGATGATGTCCGCTTACAGTCCCACAGAAATGCGGAGAAGGGGATCCCTATTCAAAGTATGGAGTGCCAAGGAAGAGTCTCTGGAAGAAGTGACCCCAAAGCAATAAGTAGGAGTTAATCAACTAAGAAATAGTGTTCTAAGTTGAAGAGTTTTTGCAAAGGCTAAGTAGCAGAATAAAGTCCAGGAAAACATTCTAAAATTTCTGTGACATTTTTCAGAAGTTTATGACTGTCATTTCATGAGTGAATAATGGATTAATGAGGTAAACATTCCTCTTTTCGTTCCAATGAGAAAATCACCCCATGCCAATGCCTCATTTATTCTGTTGTTTGTTAGCATTTGCAATCTTATGCTTCCATATTTTGGGGTTTTTTTGGTGACATTTCATTTGTTTTACACAATTGTCTGAAACTTGGGGCTTCATCGTGGGGGTGGGGGTGGGGGTCATGTACCAGTGAAGCTATTAAATGTGAAAGATGGCTGCACTATCTTTGTTCGGGAAAGCCAGTCTCTGTTTTCTCATCATTCAGTCCTTTTGATGGATTAAACAAGAGAAATTTGCGGAAAAAGCTGAGCATAGCCACTGGCACATAGTTATCATTCAAAGAATGATGATGTATATTTTTTCAATATTTTTATTTTTTTGCTATTATCATGAAGTTTCCATAATGTGACAAGCACTATGAAGTATCTGCTACACCACATATGACCTAGAAGGCTTTGCAATTTTTTGCAACGTTTGGATTAAGGGAAGAAATATCTTACAAAATTGCATAGTTTTCACTTTGATCAGTTTGGAATATAATACATCAATTTAAAAGTCTTTTTTTTTTTTTTTTTCAATTTATACATGACAGACACAGAGAGAGACACAGGCAGAGGGAGAAGGAGGCTCCCTGTGGGGAGCCCAGTGCAGGACTCAATCCCAGGACCCTGAGATCACGACCTGAACTAAAGGCAGATGCTCAACCACTAAGCCACTCAGGCGTCCCAATTTAGAAGCTTTATTAAGACAACTATGAAATACTGTTAAAAATATGTCTGAAAAAAATGATATTGGGGAAAAGAAGGACTCAAGGTCAGAGAACACGTATTTGAGAATCTGCTTTACCTCTTTACTGCTGTTTTTTTCTTTCCTTACTGACTTTTTTTTAAAAAAAATGGAGGTTTCTATTATCTATATGTTATAAAATCTTTATAAATATTGATATATCACACAAAACAAACAAAAAAGGGTAAAAACCTGAAACCCAAATGTTATGCAGGGCTATTTTTATGCTACACATTTTTAATGAAATTATCTGGCTCTATCCATCTCAACTAATTACTGTGGTATGATAAGATGTGTCAATTCTCAGCTACTTTATCTATGGAAATTTGAGTCCAAATATAGCATTATGAATAAAAACAAGTGCTTTAAAACAGAAAATTGTTGAGTTTAAATCCTACCTATACCATTTACCAACTATGCATACATGGGTCATCATTCTGTGACTCAGATCCCTCTTCTACAATATGGAAATACCATCTAAATCACAAAAATGCAGTGAGAATTAATCCTTGGAATGCACAGATAGCAGTGATTAGCACACTTTTTGGTACATAGCCGAAGCTCAAGGATGGCAGTGCTGTTTGTAAGTGTTCTGTCCGTATCCTTCTTCCTCCTCCTCATCATAACCATACAACTCCCCAAGTAAATGCCTGAAAAAAATGCAGGGAAAAATCAGCAGAGAGAGTTTTAAGCAAATTATTGATCAAGGGTTAGGTTAGAAAGCCACTTAAAACAGAGAATCTGATGAAAATGCATCCTCTGTACCATAAACTGCAACCTTGAGGTACTAAAACTAAACTTACAAAACCCACAATTCTATATGGACCAGGCTCTGCTGGGAGATTGAAATCCTTTCCAGGATAGAATAGTGAGTCTTGTAGTAGAAGAGACTACTCAGCTTCCATCTCCAGTGTCAGAGAAAAAGGAGTAAAATGTGTCCACTCTCCTGAGTTCAAAACTATGATTCCAAAGGCATTTTAACAAGTCATTAAACTATAGTGTGTGTCAATCCTCTATGATATGGCCTGAGGAACTACAAGAATATTCTTCCTTAGAATACTCTCCCTTAAAAGCATAAGTGCCAAGACCCAAACAATGAACTTACACACAAATGTTAAATCTCAAGTAATTGCTAATTGGAGACAAGATGATTTAATATTAACGCATCAGAATAAACAGGCATTTTGAAAAGTGAGGCTTCTAAAATTGAGGTCTGTTTAAAATACTTACTTAGCTCCTACTCCCCAAACTTGTTTTAGCTCGAGTGCACCAGCAGGCAAAAACTAACTGCTATGAAGGTGTCATATTCTGGCATTTGGGCAAGTGCTTTATATTTAGGGTCGTCAGATAACATAAAGAACTTTCAGTACGTCTCATGCATAATTCACTGAGCCTTGGAGCTTGTTTTTACCGCAGGATTTATTATGCACATATGCATATGTGCATATATCTGTGTGTTCATATATATATATATATATACACGTATATGTATCTATATATATGAATATAAATTTATATATAGGTGCTATAAAGGATACCTGAACACACATACACACACACGGATGCAACTATTCTTTATTGTCTTGTCCAGTCTTGCACCAACCAGGAGGAGGAGGAGGTGAATGAGGTGATGAAAGAAAGGAAGGAGAGGAAGAAGGAAGAAAAAGAACACCTAAAACACCACCACCAGCATGAGCTGCCTTTGGAAAATTGTATCAGCTCTTTTCTTTCACTAGTTTCATTCTGTTTGTCAAGAAGGGATAAAGAGATAGTGCAAATATAAGTGATTGACTTATATTACTGAGAGATAAAGCTTTGACATCTGGAAGGCTGAGTATATCAATATGCATAAGCACGTTAAAGTTTTCAGCTTGGAGATTTAACAATCAGCTAAAATTTATTGAGCAGTTACTATATAATCTTATTTTAAATGTCAATCGCATAACAGCATGAAATTAAGGATAATTTTAAATAAAATCTTGATGATGGATTAATTGCTTTTAATATATTGTATCTAGAAACATGCACATAATAAATTTACCAAGTTTTATTATCAGGAACGACTCTATGCAAAAATGTAGTTTTTCCATTAACTTATTTTTTTTAAGATTTTATTTATATATTCATGAGAAACAGAGAAGCAGAGACATTGGCAGATGGAGAAGCAGGCTCCGCACAGAGAGCCCTATGCAGGACTCTATTCCAGGACCCTGGGATCACGACCTGAGCCGAAGGCAGATGCTCAACCACTGAGCCATCCAGGCACCCTCATTAAGTTATTAATTAAAAGGCCACTTGTGGATAATAGGCAAGTAGTCAAATAGTCAATCAGCAGATATTTTTGAGGGATTACAATGTGCAAATGCCAGTGATTACTAAAATCATTGGGTAATAAAACTTCAGAATGCATTTTTTATTTATGTTTTTGTTTTTCATATTGCTCACATCTCTTTTTTTAAGATTGATTTATTTTTTGTTTGTTTGTTTGTTTGTTTGACAGAAAGAGTGAGCTAGAGAGCACAAGCAAGAGGAGCAGCAGAGGGAGAGGGAGAAGCAGGCTCCCAGCTGAACAGGGAGCATGACTATTCTGAGGCTCAATCCTAGAATCCTGAGATCATAACCTGAACCTAAGGCAGTTGCTTAACCAGCTGAGCCACCCAGGCACCCCTTGTTTGTATTTCTCACAAAATGAAATTACTTTAGATTGCTTAGGAAAGCAAATCTAGACATGTTTTTCTTTGAGTGACTAGGTGACAATAGGAAAAGTCTGCCTTGGAGAGCCAAACGCAGCTTTCCAGAAGAGAGTATTCAATGAGAGAGTGAAAATAGTAAGAACTTGCCAAAGGAGAGTGAAGAGAAGATGCTGACATGGTGTATGCATGTGTTCATCCACTCAACAGCTTTGTATTGAGTCCCATTTACATTACAGATAATCCGAAGACACGTGACGTCCTTCATGTTCACAAATGAAAGTAATTCCTTATTTCTGAGGCACAACATGTACCTACACACAGGTAAGTGCAGGGAGGAAAAGGAGATTGAAGAGAAACGAAGTAAGGAAGAAAGGCAGGGGCCAAGTCATGAAGCCTTCCTCTACCATGAGAAGGCAGAGGATTGCACCCTGGAGCTCTGAGACCCCCAAAGAACCTGGAGTCCTAGACAATGTGAGCACATTTACATCTTAGAAAAATCACTTGGCAGCAGGGGGACAGAGCGATGGAAGGCACAATTCTGGAAGTGGAGATTCTAACACAAGCGTTATGCTTACAGCTAATATGTTGCCAGAGGTCTTGCTGCCTGCAGCCCTTCCTGTCCCCAGTGAGGCTTGATCTGTGTTGCTCCCACCACATCTGGAGGTGAATGCAGAAGCTGTTAAAAGAGAAGTTAAGGTCACAGTCTCTGGAGCCTCGGGTTTCGTGCCTCAACAACATCACTTTTTAGCTATCAGCTACTTATCCAATCTGTCTCCATCTCTTTTGAGTTTTATGTACAGAGTTGGAAAATGAGAAAATAAAATGTGTCTTTACTATTCCACATGGACCTTTCCTATCACCTTCTGCACATATGTCAAGTCTTAGTGACAGAGAATCTAATACTTTCTTTATACCGAAGCAGTGGCATTGTCACCCTTCCCCACATCTGCACACAGATGGCTTTGCAGCTAAAGCCTGAAGCAAAGGGACCCTGGTTTATGAAAGGGCTCTCACACACTTGGGGGCATTGCAGCACCAAGGTCTAGCTGAGGCTTCAGAGTATAGTTTACTCGATGCTTCTTAAATCAAAACACACCAGTGATACCTCTCCAGTGTATTCCCCAGGTGCACTCATTGAGTCAGAAGAAAGCTCTTTATGCGGGTGTAAGAGAGACCAGCAAGCCCCTTTCTCTCCTTTGTCAAGAAAGAGAATGAAATCTCAAGAGTCTTCATCTAATGATTAAATATTCAATCACAGAAAGGAAAGCTAATAGTGTTATTTTATCATAAAAATATTAATTGCTTAATAACAGAGAACACACAGAAAACAATGTTAGCATTCAGAAAGCACAGTGATAAAAAAAAAGAAATCACAGTGATCATACAAAAAAAATCACAAAGCATCTCTTAATTTCAGGAAAACACATTCCTTCATTTTTCTTAGAATGTCACACTGCAGAGCTTTAAAAACCTTTGTTAACAACTTTATGAATATTAAAGAATATCATGAAAAAATTTTAAAGAAATGATTTATTATTTAATGCTTATATTATTTTTATTATGTATTGTTGCCAAGCAAGCAACTTCCTAGTGGTCAAATAAGAATGTGAATGCTTTCATATTTTAGTGCTACAACATTCGTTCATCTATTATTAATACAACTCATAAATACTCTCACCCTCAAAAATAGCCTCAAACAATCTTATCTGGGCAGACTCAGACTTCATTTCTTCCCCAAACGTTTCCAGTTTCTGGACTATAATTAGTTGTCATCTATTCTGATGGAGAAGGTTCTACCAACCTTCTCCCATGTCTCAATAATATTCTTGACAGATTTCATATCCTGAGGCAACCTAAACAGTTTACTAAGTGAGACCCACTAGTAGAGAAGGAAAAAGTAGAAAAGGAAAAAAAAAATATTATTTTTAGCTAAAAGTTAATTAGGTATTTTTGTAGGATTGTTTTCCTGAAAGAATTCATATTTAGTCAAATGTGTGACATGGCCCATGTCACCCTTTAAAACATTTTTGGCCACTTGTTTTAACACTATGATTGTACATCTGGATAGAGAAGAATCTTCTTGCCAATGAAGGACCTTCCATTAAAATCTTATGTTGTTAGATGATTCTTTCACACTTGACACACAAATTTCTGTAAAATGTCTAAACTATCATTTATTTTCTAAAACAATCCATGGAGATAAGAAAAACCCTATCCCTGATAAAAAAGAATACTTTGCAGCTATATAGTCAACACGAAGAAGCTTGTCTTTCTTTGACTTTCTCAAGAGGTATATGAGCCTGTCTTCTTCAGTTCAAGTATTGGCAAATGCTTCCAGAAGAAAGGCTAGAAATAATCATAGCATAACCAGACTAGGGCTTTGTCATCAGAGTGATGACATGGGTGGAGGGCATCCTGTCTTTGAGGGCAGATCTTGACTATATGACGTAAAGGTGCGTTTCAATTTTCTTAATTGTACTATATGAAACTTAAAATAAGAAATTGAACCCCTACTGTGGTTTAGGCACTGCATGCGTATTTTGAGATAAAGCGATGAATGACACAAGTTCCAGCTTTCAAGACTCAAGTTTTTGAGTCTGGAGTCCATGAGTAGAGTAAAGGGGAATTTAGAGGATAGTATCATGAGTACTATGATAGAGATTCCAACACACAAAAGAGGAGCATCTCATACAATTTGGAGGTAAGATGGGGGTGAGCATTTAGCAAAATCTTCAAAGAGGAAGGGACATCCAAACTGAATCCTGGAATATGAATAATAGCTCTTTAAGGTAGAATTTAGAGGGCAGGTACAGACAAGTCTTAAATAAGTCATTCCGATGATAAGATTATCTCTCCTAAGTATTTTCATTGCTCTTATCAGTTGTCCTCTCTATAATTCCAACATAGACTGTGTTTTCCACCTTTTCTGTACTCCTCAAAAGCCTATTTTTGGAGATCATTGGAGAAATGGCTAGCTTTGAGTGGGAAAGCATACTAGTGAAGAGTATGTACTGAGGTTGCTTCTGTTAGATTCCTGGTTCCAAAGCATCTTTTATGTGTGACTTTGAGAAAATGTCTTAATCTCTCTATGTCTCCCCATATAAAATATTATTAAATCACAAGATTGCCATGAGTGGTGAATGAGTTAAAAAATGTACTATGTGCAAGAATATTCAGTGCTAGCTGTGATATGATGATGAGGAGGATGAGAGTGAGGATGATATTTTATCAGCCTAAAAATCCAAAGTAAATATTTAAATTTTGTTGTCTCCATGGTAATATTTTAGACCATTTTAGACCATTCTAACAAGTTAGATTAAATCAAGCTAAATTTCCTTTTACGCTGAGACAAAGTGGAATGCACTTTCCTCAAAGTAGTTCCCATATTCCCTCAAAGTCTTACTTTAAGATAAATATAGCAAACCAGATACCTCAAGTTTTCTTTAGCTAATTGGAAATAAAACATATTTAGGATTTCCACCTCTGGCCATAACACAGTTCCTATATGAGACTTATGCACCTTTGTAAACAAATATGAAAAAAGACAGAATTTATGTGACAGTTATTTGAAAGCAACGGGCAACAAAAAGTGCAAGGCTATTTTATTTGATTTTTTTTTTTAAAGGAAACATCTCTATAAATGAGCTCCACATTATCCTGACTTCCTGCCTAAGAGATTTTTTTAGACCACACACAAAGAGTAGGAACCCAAGCAGAAAGCTGCATTCTCAATGAATGAAGCAGGCAGAAATCAGAGTCCAGGGCTTGAGGTGGAATAATTTTGTGAGTCTAGATGGTAGAAAGGAAAGCTGTGCAGAGAAGAAAGTCTTATGCTAGCATATTATTCCCTCTGTTCCTTGCAGAAGGCAAGGTTCTGAATGCTCAGGGCGAGATTCCAAGGCCTGGCATAGAGCAGCTGCTGAGGCCTAATAATGGATTGAAGACACAAGAGGCTGCTCAGTTTAGGGAAATATCACAGTATGGTCTAGCTAGAGCAGACTCCTGTTGGGGATCCCAGGCATGCAGTTGACACTCCAGAAAGTCCATGCCTCCAAAGTAAGATGACAGGTTAAGACTAAGCAAAGATATTGAAACAGAGCTACCCAAACAAAGCCTAAAATAAAGGCTCATAATGATCAATCATTAACTATATGCCAGAACAAAACACAGTGCTTTAAAGGAAGAAACATAATCCAGATAATTTACAATTTAGCAACCAGTCAGAATTACTGGACACGAAAACACAGAAACATGTAATTCTTCCACAAAAGGCATTAAAGAGCTAGCTATTAGAAACAGACTTCAACAACAGGTGACATTGATGATGTATTTCACAGAAAAGGACTTGAAAACAGACTGCATAAATATGTACATAATTTGCAGGAAAAGAAGCACAACTGAGAGAACAAATGGAAAAACTTGGCCAAAATAAATAAATAGAATTATAACAGAGAAGTCTGAAGAATTCTTAGAAATTCACATATAAAATATTTGAAATGTGAAAGTTACAGGATGGATTTAAAAAGCAGAAAAATCAGTGATTTGAATTCAGGCTAATAGACATTATTCAAATTGATCCAAACAGATAAAAAGTTGGAAAACAAAACAGAAACTTGATTACCTGAAGGATCAAATGTGGCATACATGCATTTGGATTCCCCAAAGAAAATTAGAGAAGGAAATTTTTGAAGAAATATTGACCTTCAAATTTCCAAAGGTTAGTGGAAAAATAAGAAACCACAGATCCAAGATACTTGGCTTATAGTTATCCAAAGGGAGATAAAGAACCACATATAGGCATATCATAGACAAACTTCTCAAAACCTAAAATAAATAGAAAAGACAAAGGATGAAAAAGAAAAAAAAAAAAACTAGATACAAGGTAGCATTAATAAAAATTCCAGTAGACTTGTCAGGAATGATGAATGCATGATGAAAATGGCTGATCATATTTAACGTGTTTTAAAAAACATATCGTCAATCTAGAATTCTGTATCTTAAGAAATTAATCTGCATAAAGAGAGCTAAATTTGACATAAAAAATTCAGATAAACAGAGCTGAGAAGTCTACTGAAATATTATTATAAGAAATGATTAAGGAAGTTCTTCATGCTGAAGGGGTGTTACCAGATAGACACTCGGACATACTGAATAAATGGAAATAATTGGAAATGGAAAATGTAATAATAAATATAAAGATTATCTTTATTTTCTTAAGATCTTTAAATGACAACTGACTAAAGCAAAGACTATAATTATTATATATAATTATTATAACACAAATAAATAAAATATATGACAACAAAGGCACAAAGGTTTGGAATAGTAAGTGGAATTATATCATTTTGTTTTGTCTTAAAGTTCATGTGAAGTAGAACATATGAAATTTAACTAGAATAAAAGAGGGTAATAATACATTGTGAATCTTAAAAAATATGGAAAAATTAAAACCATTTAGCAGCAATATGCACTATAGTAACTAAGAAAATACAGCTTTACATAAGGATAAACAAAATACATTAATGGAACTGAATGGAGTCCAGATAGATTGCACATATCTGATCAATCATTTGTCAACAAAGTTGTTAATCTGAAATGAAAAAAGGACAGTCATAATAATCATACTAAAAACAAACAACAAACAAACAAAACCTCTTGATCTATACCACATCATACCAGAAAAGCAATGTGCAGTAGATCACAGACCAAAATGTAAAAGCCAGTATTTTAGATCCTGTATGAAAATAAAGGAAACTTTCCACAACTTTGGACTAGACAAAGACTTTTTCGATAGGACCAAAAAAGCTCTAATCATAGGAAACTGACCCGAGAGTCCATAAAACTGCCAGGACCTTTTTTCAGAGTTCCTTCATCACTGATTCACCTGCTGTTTCATCGGAAAAATAGAACAGGTTTGAGTCTCTTGCTTATGCTATCATGGTTAGTGATTAAAGGCTTGAGTGTTACTTTCATTTTTGTCTTGTTGCTTTAACGACTACTCGGATACCTGACAGTTCAGCTCTCTTTCCAGCTCAGCTGACCTCCCAACACACACAGGGACCAAAATCGAATAACAAGTAGACACCTAGATGAGTGAGACTCTTCTTAAAGTTTGACATTATCAATATGAAAACAGAATTGACAGATGATCACACTTACCTTCAAAATAAAATGTGGTAAATACTGATGTGATCCTCGGGTGGTGGTTGTTGTTTGTTGTTTGTTTTTGTTTTTGTAGGGGAAAGGAGTGATCATTGTCCAATGAGCCGTAAAGGCCTTTATTTTGTTATAAAGCTTTTTTTCTGATGTATAAAATGAATGTAAGAGAGTAAAGATATAAGTAATTATATGCCTGAAGAAACATCCCAGGGTGTACACCACATAACTACCAGTCGGGCCAGTACATGGAGGAGTAGTAACATCCATGAAGACGTAACCCTTTGCCTTCTCCCAAGAACCATCTTCTCATTCTTGCCAAAGTTAAGAATTGTGAAGACATATAACATTATAGATTAGATTTTCCCATTTTCTTGGCTTTATATAAATGAAATCATTCTTTTATTCTTTGTCCTTTTTGCTTAACATGAAATTTATGCTCTTGGCTTTCAGACTCTGTCATTTATTCAATTTTTGCCTCTACATATATCATTTCAGGTATCTGTTTTTTTTTTTTCATATTTATGGCATGGTTCTTGAAAAATGAAATAATGAAAACTAAAACTTCATGGATTAGTTAACAGCAGAGTAAATATCACTGAAGAAAGAATTTGTGAATAGAAAGACAGAGACAAATATTCAGTCATAGAATTTCCAATGATTCCAATTTTCCTCATAAGTTCTCTCTAGCATATTTTGTCATTTCTTAACTTATTAATCAGGTCAATTTGAAGTCTGGGTCTGTAATTTCATTATCTAGATTTCCTGTGAGCCTGTATGTGTTTTCTGTTTTTGTCTCTTGATTAATGGGCAGGACTTGTCTTTTCATATACTCAACTATTATGAATTGAGTGCCAAACATTACAAATAAGAAAATATATATAGTTAATGCTTTAAAGTACTGGATTAATTTATACTCTTTCAAAGAGGATTTATTTTTGCTTCTTTCAGACAGCTAGGCCTGGGGAACCAGCAATTCTATATAATCTTGACCTAATTAGGGGATGCCAAAATTCAAGGACGAACTTAAGTCCTTCTAAGAAGAAGTTAAATTTCTTTTCACACTGATTCCTCGTGTAGAGTTGTTATGAATCCCAATGGAATATCTGACATGTTTCTAGGTTTCCTCTCCTTAGGATTCCCTGAACTCCAGTGAACTTTGTATCACTCTTAACTTTGGCTTTATTTGTCTACTTATAATTCTCAGATTTTTAGTCTCTCAGATACTAGTTTATAAGCCAGCAACTCCCTCAAGGAGAAAACATAAGAATAAAGAGAACAAAACCAAGTGGAACTAATATAATATAATAATAAAATAAAATAAAATAAAATAAAATAAAATAAAATATAATATAATATAATATAATATAATATAATATAATAAATGAAAAATTCACTGGAGAGACCAAGCTATAGACTATACATGGTGGAAGAAAAGATCCAACAAAAATTATCTTTGAAAAATGTGATTCTGTGCTTGTAATCATATTTCCTTTTGTTTTCACTGTGTTCAGTGATATATAGGTGATAGAAGTTGCTTAACTTGGATCTCCTCAGTGAAGATGACATGGATCAGAATGTCCACTAAATTGCCATAAACATGTAGTTCTAGAGAAATGTAAACCTTTAACTTTTAAGTTCCTGAGATTTAGGGGATTTTGTTTTATTTTTGTTTTTGATTTTTGCTCTAGCCTATTCTATAATATCTCACTAAAGATGCTTTAATATTAGAAAATTGATTAATATAATTTTCTTCATTTCATATCAGACCAAAAGTGAAAATAGAGTGGTTATATCAGTGTATGAGAAAATGTATTTTAGCTTTCATTTCACATTCATATTAAAAAAATCTTAGCAAAGGAGGAATAGGAAGAAGTTTAATATCTTGAAAAGTCCTAATAAAAACTCTTAATATTTTAAATGCAATTGTTATTTTAGAAACACTTTAGATTTTCTGAAAATTTATGAAGGTAATACAAAGAGTAATACCCAGTTTCCCTAATTAAGTATGAAAATTTGTATAATTACTGAGCCAATATTGATATGTTGCTGTGATGGTTAATTTTATGTGTCAACTTGACTGAGCTCAGAGATGCCCAGAGAGCCAGTAAAACAATACTGAGTGTGAGGATGTCTCTGGAAGAGATTAGCATTTGAATCAGTAGACTGAGTAAAGAAAATCATCCTCAAAGGTGCCAGTGGGTATCATGCAATCCCTTGAGGGACTGAATAAAACAAAAAGGTTGAGGAAAGCAAATTCATTATTTCTGCTCGATCTAAGATAGGCATCCCCAACCCTCAGAATTCTATGCACCTAGCTCTTCAGCTTTCAGGCTCAGATCAGGATTTATACCACCACCTCCCCCTTCTCCCCAAGTTTTCAGGGATTTAGTCTTGAAATAATTATACCCCTGGCTTTCCAGTTTCTCTGCTGGCACAGGGCTGATTTTGGGACTTCTCAGCCTCCTTTACCATTAATTCCATTAATAAATATTTATATCCTATTGGTTCTGTTTCCCTGGAGAACTTTACTTCAATTGGTATTAACTAAAGTCCATTCTTAATTCAAATTTTTTTAATCATTACTAATGACTTTTTATTTCAGATCCCATTCAGAAGAGTGCACTGCATCTAGTTGGCATGTTCTGCTAAGCACCTCTAGACTGTGACATTTTCTTTTTCTCTTTTTTCGTGTTTTTTGTTTGTTTGTTTTCGATTTTGATAACCTTGACTGTTTGGAAGAGTATTGGACAAATATTTTGTAGAGGCCACTTCACTGTAATCTGGCTCATGTTGTTCTCATAGTAGATTGGGTATTTATGTTTTAAGGATGAAGGCCACTGAAACTAAAGCCCTATTTTCATCACCATATATAAAGATGACATGATATCAGTGTGATTTGTCTTTGGTGATGCTAAACTTGATCACCTGGCTGAGACAGTGTTTGTCAAATTTTCTCCATTATAAAGTTGGTTTACTGGGGATCCCTGGGTGACTCAGCAGTTTAGTGCCGCCTTCAACCCAGGGCCTGATCCTGGAGAACCAGGATCGAGTCCCACGTCGGGCTTCCTGCGTGGAACCTGCTTCTCCCTCTGCCTGTGTCTCTGCCTCTCTCTCTCTCTCTCTCTCTGTGTGTGTGTGTCTCATGAATAAATAAATAAATAAAATCTTGAAAAAAAAAAAAGTTGGTTTACTTAATCCCATACTCTACTTTAGGGATGGAAGTCACTAGAATAACCCACATTTAAGGAGCAGGGCCTTATGCTCCTCTTAAAGGCAGAATATTTATAATAAATTACTTATAATTACTCTGTGTGAGAGATTTGTCTATTATCTCCCTTTTATTTATTCAATCATTTATTTATAACTCATACAGATTCATGGATACTTATTTTATACTTTGGGTCATGATCCAACATTTCATTATTTTGTTATTAAAAAATACTTCACTTTTGGCCTTTGGGAACTTCCTAAGTTGACTCCTCTGTTCCTTGGAGTTACCCTCATTTTACTGGGGGTTTTTGGACTTAGCACTTCCTTCCTTTCTGGAAAAAAAAGGCAATTCATGCTCTTCTTGTACATTTTAATGCCCTAATTCTAGAATTATCCATTATTTCAAAGGGCCTCGGTTCCGTTTCTTGGAGAATATTATCAAAACCCAAAATCTATGGACTAGATTTGCTTATTTCCACTACAGCATAATTGACTCTAGGCCATGTCAAGTGACAAAGTAAGAAAATAGATATGTTCAAAAAAATATTTTTTAAAAGATTTTATTTAAAAAAAAAGATTTTATTTATTTATTCATGAGAGACACAGAGAGAGAGGGACAGAGACACAGGCAGAGGGAGAAGCAGTCTCCATGCAGGGAGCCCGATGTGGGAGTTGAGCCTGGGACTCGATCCTGGGACTTCAGGATCACACCCTGAGCTGAAGGCAGCGCTAAACCACTGAGCCACCGGGGCTGCCCTCAAAAAAATATTTTAATGAAGAAGTATTACACATGTTCTCATTTAAGTCATCAATCATGCATGAGTTCCCACAACTTTTAATATTGTTAAAATGATCTTAACCAGTCCAGCAAGACTAAGCAAAAAAATTAAATATCTAATAAAGTTGAAAATACACATATACTTTAGCAGTTCCACTCCTAAAAAAAAAAAAAAAAAAAAAGAAATAAAAAATCTTACCTAGTATGCAGAAGGAAATGCATAGGGTGTTAGTAGCAACATTGCATGGGGCAGGAATTTTGAAACAATGTAAATATTCATTTTAAATAAAATAAATATATTGTGGAATATCATGTCTCCCTTTATCTATGGCTAGTTCAAAGGAGGGAACTAGAGCCATATATATATTCAATTCATGTAGTTATATATGAAAAACTGTTGTTCAGTAAAAACAGAAAGTGTTTACATTATAAAAGAGTATCCCATTTATATAGTTTGAATACCTATGAAACAAAACTGTATATTAATTATTGATATACACATATTCGATAAAAAATTACCAAATTTGGGAAGAATGAACAATATTTATGATTGAAAGGAATGAGGTTTGTTTTAAGGTCATTATTCACCTCTACATTGTTTAATTCATGATCATATTTTGGTCATGATCCTGACATATCATCAGGCACCGAAGTGAAGATTTTCTTTATCCAAGGAAGTATTTTCTTCATTTGGCTTCTGGACATCACATTCTCTGATGTTTGGTGCTAGTCATACTTTGTCTCGCTTTATTTATTTATTTGTTTGTTTGTTTATTTATTATTATTATTATTATGTATTTGGTCTCACTTTTTGGAGTCCAATTCTCACCAACATCTTAACTTTGGAGTGGCCTAAGGATCATTGTTTTGAATCTTTTATCTTTCTCTTCTTGCCAATCATTTCTTCTGATTCGCAATTACAATTATCATCTATGTAATGAAACTCTTCTTTACTAAATTCCATAAAACTCTATAGAACTGTGTACTGGCATCTCTACTTAAAACATCTCACACCTGAAGTCCTTAAAGCACAACTTTGGATGGTTCCTCTAGAATCTGCTCCAGCCACACACATCTTTTTCCCCATAATCAGCCTGTATCATTTCAGGGGATGAGAGACAATATCAACAACAAAACAAAAACTTGCTTCATCTTTGAAACATTTCATATATATTGCATATCTGAGATATCTCCTTATCTCTCCACTCCCAAGCTTTCTCTAAGGCACTATTCCTGGTCACCCAGGTTATTGTAATAGTCTCCTATTTCTACTTCCATTCTTCCTCCACCCCCTCCCACCCCTTTGCAGAGTCTCCTTACAACACAGCAATTGGAGGGTCCCTTTCAACACCTTTCAGGGTATCTGCTCACTGTTCTGCTAAATACCCTCCGGTGGCTCCTCATCTCTTGTAGAGTACAGCTAGTAGCTTCCCAAAGGCCTAACATGCTCTGCACAATGCAGGCCATTCAAAACTGTGAACTAATCACAAGCACTGTCTTCATTTCCCTTCCCTCTGCTTTTTCTCAAATATGCCAGATATGTTCCTATCTCGTGAATATTTCTGATGTTTGTTTTCTGTGCTTGACTCACTGTGTCTAAATGTCACCTTCTCCTCAAGTCTTATCTTGATTTCTCAATTAAAAAAACAAAAACAAGAAAGAGAAAGAGAGAAGGAAACCCCCACATACTACCCAAACTAATTATACTTTAGCTCTCCTTAGCATGCTTCATCTGCTACCATGCTATGCAATGAACATATATCCATGTTTTCCTTCTTTTCCTTCCCATTAATAAGTACACCCTAAAATTCATGGAACTTCTTAGTTCTTACTGCTTCTGTGCCACTGTGGAGTGTTTGGCATACCGTAGGAACTCAACAAATATTTATTGATATATATATATATATATAATGAATAAATATGCACTTATATATAAATTTATATATTTATATATATTATTACCTGCCTGTAATAAATTAAATTTGTGTTTATATTATATATTTATATATCATATATAATGAATAACTGTATATCTGTATATAATGAAATATGTTACTTATATTTCATTATATACAAGTTTATATCTATCTATTGATCTATCTATCTATCATCTATTTATTTACTGCAGCAGAAGCCTACATTATAATGGCAAAAAAAAATTCCTTCTCATCAGATTTTTGGGACTTTATTTTTTAACTATATATTTAAGACAGATAATATAATAGGGATAAGGAGCCCACTGTGGTATTAATTACAGTCCTGACTGGAAGCACTTTTATTCCCGAGAGAATAAATTCTCTCAATTGCAAAATAATAAAAGGATACAGGACAAGATTATATACACATTCTGAAGTAATAAAACACAGGGATAAAAGAAGTAATTTTTAGGTATGTTTTTTTATTTTTTTCAATATACACTGGTAAACTGATATGGCTTTCAAAATGTTAAAAAAGAAAATAAGCCCCAAACTCCATTTGATGAGTAACATAGCTGGCCTCTAAAACTCATCTTTATTATGAGAAGAGTTACTGGAAATATCTCGGCAAAGAAGTCTCAGGGGATTTTTCCACCAGAGATAGCTGAAACAACCTAGTTGGGCTGGGGATTGGACATGACTAGTTCAAAGTCAGTGAACTGTGGGTGGCATGCCGAGAATAGAGACTTTTTTGAGAGAAGGTTATAAAAGTTATTCCAAAGAGAGATGTACCTGTCATTGATTTCTTATACTCCAGTACAACGGAAATGAAAGAGTACAGTTTCTCTCTGCAAGATTAAAAACAGGAGTTTTCAAGCTGGCCCTTTTACCATTTCTATAATCCTTTGTGAGCAACTATAATTGTTATTGTATTTCTTTTGTTAAAAGGTATTCAGTGGAAAAAATTTTAATTAGGAGTATCAATGGTACAGTTATCTTTCGTTTTCCCCTCTTATCTTGGATAAGTTCTTAAAACCAAAAGACAAAGTCCTGAAAGGCACTTGACTTAAACTTTAAACTAAATAAACAAATCTGTTCATCTCTTTCGTCGAAATCTAATAGTGACATGGTGTCACACAATTCGTTAGGTGTAAATGAATCCCAGGTAGCTCCTCAAATTATAAGGGCTTATATAAAATTAGGCAACACCATCAATTTTGGTTGCAATTCACTAACCACTTTATTATTTACAAACACAGTCATATACCTATCCACAAAGAGATTCTTTTAAAGTCACAATCAAGAACAAAATATCATGGTTTACTATATCCATTGAAACATTTATGACACTTTTATACATCTTTCCTGGTTTATTGTAAGAAAAATTACTGGTTCTTAGGGATGTTTAAAAACAAACCGACATGTTCTGATTCTGTGTGTTTTTATTTTAAGTCTTGCTTATGGATGGATAAATATTCAAATGGTTGTTCTATCTCTGCTATCTAAATCATACAGATAACAAAATACACAATGCACCACCAATTATTCTGAGCCAGTTCTTCTAATGTAGATTCTGATCATCAAATGGTCTACTTAGAGTGAAGTTTTGTGATAAATGTTGAAAGGTAAGTATATACAAACAAAATTAGGCTTTTTCGTTTGTTACAGTCATACCTAAAAACAAGATTTTCATCAAATTTTGAAGCTGTATTTTAGATACTGTAAATTGACACGCAGTCTAGGTAGTATACACAAAATTTGGGGGCAGGTATGGAAGAGAAACCTCAAAGAGTGACCTCCAAAGAAAAGGGGACTTTGTGACAATAAGAGGCCTCTGTGACACTGCAAATGAGAGAGATCTCCCGTTTATGAAAAAGCAGTATGGAGAGGGGTATCAAATAGAATCTTATAATTTAAGAGTTGTAAAAGTTCATTTTCTAAAGAACAGATTTTGTTTTGTGACTGACCAGGTGACTGACTTACATGGTAAAGTCTATAGGAAGCCATTGTGCACTAGACTCAGAGGTTTATATGATTTTGTTCATGATTCACAAGTAAATGGAGAGGTTTTTTCTAAGTGAGACTCTAAAATGAGGTTAGAAAACATTTTTTTTTTTTTTTTTTTTTTTTTTTTTAGAAAACATTTTAAAAGAGCGAGAGAGAGAGAGAGAGAGACAGAGACACTTGGGTGGCTCAGTTGGTTAAGCTTAGGCCTTTGGCTCAGGTCATGATCCCAGAGTTCGGGAATCAAGCCCCACATCAGGCTCCCTGCTCAGTGGGGAGCCTGCTTCTCTCTCTTCCTCTGCTGCTCCCCCTGCTTGTTCTCTCTCTTTATGTCAAATAAATTAATAAAATCTTAAAAAAAAAGAAGAGAGAAAGAAGGCATAGCTCAAACGTATCTTAACTATAAAATATGTTTTAAAATTTTTTACAGGAGAAGCAATCTTAAAGGTCCTCTCTCTCCAATATATTTTCAGGATCCCACATTTTAGTCAAACCTTAGTTTGATTTCTCTTAGTACATTATCTCTACAGAACAATCTTATGATTCTGAGATATACACAAATACACAGAAACACACGTTATGTTTTGAAATTAAGTATTCATAGGTTAAAGTCCAATTAATATACAATCTCTTAAATCTTCTGAGTTCAGTAAAATATAATTCCATCACTGCATGTATCCTTCCTTTAAATTGTACATTGCTGATAAATTGTTAACTAATAAGTAATTCGCATACAAATTTTATATTTTCCATATTATTCTCTTTAAACAATCCTGTTTATCTCTTCTTCTATCCATATTTCAAAAGGTTATCTTTCACAATACAATGATAAGAGAATGTTAAAAACAAAAGTTCACTTCAGGTTCCAAGAATAAGAATCAATATTTAGATGTACTTCTCCAAACTGTCACTTAAGCCAAATGAGAGAGTGTTGGAGCAAATGTATCTTCCAGCTCAAAACCAAAAGAAAGTAAATTGAATTTTCAGGGAAGCCTGAGGACCCAGTGGTTGAGCATCTATCTTCAGCTTAGGGCATGATTCTGGAGTCCTGGGACCGAGTCCCTCATCAGGCTCCATGCAGGGAGCCTGCTTCTCCCTCTGCCTATGTCTCTGCCTCTCTTCTGTGTCTCTCATGAATAAATAAATAATTTAAAAAAATAAAATAAATTGCATTTTCAATAAAATGAAACAGAATCTGACAAAATCGAGATATTTTACTTCTGATACAGTGTTTTCTGTCTACCAAAATGAAACACCACAGACTAGGTTGCTTAAATAGCAGAAATTAATTCCTTCACAATTCTGGAGGCTAGAAATGAACAATCTAGGTTGTCAGCAAGTTTGGTTTCTTCTGAAGCTTCTTCTCATCGTGGGGATGGGTGTCTTCACCAGGTGTTTCTTCTGTACCTGTCTGTATCCAAATATCAGCTTCTTATAAAGACAATAGTCATATCTGATTAGAGCCCACCCTAATTAGCGTATTTTTACTTATCTCTTTAAAATCTTAGCTCTCCATATAGTCACAGTCTGAGGTCCTGGAAACTAGGTCTTCAGCCTATGAATTTAAGGTGCACACATTTCAATCCATAATATCTGGTCAAGTCATTTTGCTTTGAATTTTATCCTGATTCTCAATTATATTTTGAGAGTTAAGTTTGAAGTTTATAATGAAATGAAAATCTCCAATGGGATAAACATATAACCACCATGAAAAAGAACTTTGGGAGAAATAAGTAAAGTGAATAGACATGGAAAAATAAATGTCACAAGTATATTTCACGTCTCAGGATGGAGAAGTACATATGGCATTGGATTTTAAAAGTGACCAAGAGGGCTAGATCATAAAATTGGATAGAGAGGAGTTTATAGATTTAAAAGTATTCTTCCAAAATACTAGATAGAAAGCTCTGGCTCTGGGAAGGGCTTCAAAGATGGTGTCACCATCCAATACAATGGCTATTGAAAGCTTTGAACAAACAATGAGCATAGTGAGCAAAACTGAAATCCCTAAATTCCCATGGAAGAAAATGGAAAGAGATTTAGAGACTTGGTAATATGGGCATGGTAAAAAAGATAAGCTGTCCACATCCAGAACACCCATCAGATGATTATGTTTCATGAGAAGGCTACAGCATACCATTTGCCAAGTCCATGAGAAATACACTGTTGAGAAGATATCATAAAAAGATTCTGTTGTAGTTCTTCTATAGCCAAGCCTGAGAGTAAGACAAAATACTGTTAAGAACTTGGCCTTCTGATGACTATGAAGATAGAATCTAAGACAAGACTTGACAACACTTAACCATGAGAAGCTAGGGGTCACAATTACCACACCGGTCACCAAGTCCAGAGTGGCATTCAAAGTGGCCTGATATATAGATTTATAAAGACAGTTAATAAAATACAACATCCTGAAGTATAAAAGAAATGAGCATAAAGTGATGTTGACACTCAAGTTGTGAAAGCAGAAGGAATCAATGATGGATGCCTGGAAGGCAGAGACCAGTCACTCCAGTAAAAGTCATGATTTCATGTAGAGTTTTCAAGACTCAAGGAAGTTTTCAGATCCAGAAACCAATGTATAGTGTCCATATATGCAGGGAGAAAAGCCTTCAAACATCCTCTTAAGTAAGATGGTAATAGTCCCTAAGGGAAGGACATATTGATATGTTTCACAGACCTTTGAACACCAAGTGTGAATTGAATTTTTGCCAAAAGCTCTAAAGCATCATCATGCATCACAGCAGCCCCAGATGCCCCCTTCCCTGGGCAATTAAAAAGTCCCCTGCTGAATCCAGTTAAAGCTTAGAAGACGAGTGTAGAGTACTGCAAGTTCATTCAAGTATCAGGACAAATTTTAGCCATAGTGTTAGATGTTCAAATATAGTGTCTCTGCTCAAGTAGATTAGCAGGACCTCAGGTACATGGTTTGTGGCAACAAACTACCTTTTTTCCTAATTCATCCAAAAAAGAGAAGATTTTTGCAAAAGAAGAGAAAAAAGAATAGATAACAGTATGCATTTACACAATTTTCCCCAGAGGAATGATAACATTCATCATATAATAGTACTTCATAATATAATAGTTCAAAGATATCCATGTGGCATAAACAGTGGGATTAACTCAACCCTTCACACATATGATGTTAGTTAGTGAATAAATAATAAGATGTATGACAAATTCAAGTATAGATTTTATCATGTATATGCATTTCACATAGGATTAAATTATAGAATAAAAATTAATTGATGGCTTAAAAGATAAATAGGAAATATATTCAGAAAAAAATATATGCAAAAACCTAATTTTTATAACTCAAAGTTTATTAATTTATGCTACTCAGCTGCATTAAATATACACAGATCTGTTCATTAATACTGAAATCTCACTTATTAAAAAGATAATAATTTATTTAAATTGTGTTGCCTCAAAGGATTTTAAGGATTAAGTGAATTAATATATGTGCATCACTTAGAAAAATATCTGGCATATGAGAAGACTGAAGAGTGTTAGCTACCATTATTATTATTGCCCTAAAGTAAGGCAAAGCAAACTTTTGAAATCTAAAATGAGTATCTAAAGAAAACAAATTGCTTAGATACTAATTTTATTGCAAAAAGTCTATTTATGTTTTGTGCTCAAAAAAGCATACCTCATATTTGATTTAATAACCTTCCTTTTTCTAAAAATGGATTTTTGCTTTGTAATAAATTTTCCTCAGATTGGATATGTAGCATCTTTCTACTCAACAATTGAGTTGAAATATGTAGCATCTTTGTACTCAACAATTGAATAGAAATAACAATTTCTACCCAATTGTTAATGTAAACTTTAAACCATAAGCATCAAACTGAGAATGATTATCTCTCAAAACCAGGCAAGACATCCATACCCAAATTTAGCACTAACCTTCAGCTCCTAGGCTCCTACCCTGAAGTGTGGCTTTCCCGGGCAGTAGTTGGACCATATAATTTGTTATTCAGGCTGGGCTTTATTCACACATCGCTTCTTGAAATTCCTGCAACTAACCAGGCTCTTACCAACCTCAGAATCAATAAGACATAGAAGGGGAAATAGGCATAATATGAGGCTTGTCTTATTCTGGCAGATGAAGGAGGGAATAAATTAATTACATGTTAAAACACAGAAAACCTTAACTCAAAAACTAAGCCAGCAATCACACACAAGTGTTGGTTTGGCCAAAATACAATAATGTTAAAAATTGAAAACAATATCAAAAAACAAAAAGTCTCTTCGTCCAGGAAACAAAAACTAAATAATCACAAAATTTGATTTAAAAATGTATTGGGTCAAAGGGGAAATGTGAAATGAAATTGAAATAATTTTTATAAATTTAGAATAGTATCATAATATATTAAACTCTTCAACATATAAACAAAGCAGTGCTCAGAGAAAATTCATAGTATTAAATATCTTTATCAAGACAAATAACAAATGGAGTAGACATTTGCATACAGAAAGATAAAAATAACCTAAAATAAATGGAATGGAAAGAAATTATTAGAGATAATAAAAGCCAAGTTTATTGAGTTAGAAAAGACAAAGTAGAAAAATAAATTGTGCTTTGAAAAATCAGAAGAAAAAAAACACATCATTAAATACTTTAAATTTTAAAAAGTAGAACACACAAATATCAAAATAAGAAACTAAAAGAATTTTTTAAAAATAATATCTGTGCAAATATATTTGAAGATCTGAATCAAATATTAGTAGAAAATTTTAGTAGAAAACAAAACATATAAAAGTGATATATTAGAAGTATCTTATGGACACAACCATAGGAGGAGTGATTGCCCTTAGTGGAGTTAGGAAAAAAAAAAAACTAATTTCCATAAAAGAAGAAACAGATTAGAGCAAAGGTCCCCCAACCAAAAAATTCCCAGGTCTCCTAACAGATTCAAAAGGGCTTTTACACCTTTCAGAAATAGATTATTTTAAACAAATTACCAAGAACAGAGAATTCAGGGAAACTTCTGAGATATTTTTTTAAAGAAGGTAATAAAATGATTCCAAGACCTGAAAAAGGTGACACAGTGTATTAAAATTAAATACTACATTTCACTTTTGAATAACAATGAAAATTTTAAATACAGAATTATTAAATGGAATTCACTATATTTTTACTTTGTGTTGTAGCAAAACCTCTTCAGGGGAATTCAATGCGAGAAAAGTAGCATATTAGAAGTAAGCTCCCAGACAGTTTCAGCACAGGAATGAAGGGTGTAATTAATTATTGCAAGCCTTCTCTCACACCTATGGCAGGGCCAGGGGAAAGAGAAGTAAGTTTGCTGAAACACAGAGGATCAAAATATCACATAGGGATAGAAATGACACATATGTCATCTCTGTCCCCACCCTCTCCAAGGTTGAGGTAGCCCATCTCAAGGTCAGCAGCCAATGACTGAAATTCAGTATGTCATGTGCCTGTATCAGAAGCAACTAACCACAGTGAGCTCACAGCAGAACAGGAGCAGTATCAACGTGATTCTGCGAACACCTTTATAAGGCCAAGAATGATAGATTGTGCTGATTTCTTTCATTATCCTGAAGTTGTGCCTTTAGTCTGTGTACTTCTCCTAATCTATGCCTGATCCCTGAGTCTTACTACAGCTAGAACGTATCTGCAGTGATGGTTCCAGATATAGGAGCTTGAGGGACACAGTGGCCTTGTGATTTCCCTGAGAAATGGCTGGATTCCCTCCGCAGCAGGGCATACTTGGGGGGTGCGATGGTGCCATCTGCCAGGAAGAGTCACCACCACCACACAGATGATGTAGACACACCGGTCGAGAAACACAACAGAAATCCTTTTCCTTGAGCCATATAGAAGATGTTCAGAATCACTCTGATTCCATTGAATCCTAAACATATCTTATGTTTTTAACCTTGGAACATAAAGATGCATTTTTTTTTTGGAGGGCACACCTTGAAAACAAAATATTTTGTTACTACTCATCTGAATCATCATGATGCTGAAAAGCAACAACATCCTTCAGAATGCTTTTCTACACCTATGATTGGTGTACTACCATTTAAAATTTCCATCCATTTTTGAAAAAAAAAAAAAAAAAGAAGAATGATAGATTTGATCATTCTGTCACCATTAGGGCCAAATGTGTTCTAATAAACAAATGCTTCACCATATAAATAGTTATAAATGTAGACTTGTGAATTGTGAGTACTCAAAACTCCTTGATAAGCTGTAAAGCTATATGTACATATAGATATATTTATTGATATGTATATACACACATATACAGGCATATATTTATGCAAATATGGGCTGTATCTGTTTGTAAATGCAAAGATGAAAACTCACCCTGAGCTAATTTAAGGAGTAAAGGATAATTTAACGGTATGGAGTCATCTAATGGAGGACAGAGAGAGAATTATATTGGAACCACAGGAAGAATTTAAATTTGATTAGAGACCTAGTAATAGATAAGCGTGGATTTTAGGGCATGGATATTTATGCATAGGAAAAATATACTATGAAAGACTTGTTGATGGAAATTTTAGTGGAAATGCTAACAGGTTGAAGCTACAACAGGTTGAAATTTAGGGAGCTGTTGGATGATAGAGGCTCTAGGTTTCCACATTATTTACAAACTTCTAAATAGCCTTCTCTTTGTCTTCTATCTTCTCATCTATGGACTTTAGCACCACTATCCCTTCCTGGCAGAAGGAATTTCTCTGCCATTCAATCCACATGGGGACTGAAGTGAAGTCCTGACCCATGACTCTCCCCAAATCACACCTTTGTAGGTACAGGCTTACAGAACAATTGTGCCATAAAATGGTCATAACTTCATTTTCCTGGGAAAGTCTTCAGGTCATGTCAGGGGCTTGCTGCTGTTCCAGTCAACTGTGGCTTCTAACCTGTCAGCCAGGCAGTGCAGAAATGCACACAGGGCTTTCCAGGAGGGCACCCCGAAGATGGGAGAACGCAGTGAAGGGGTCATCTTAGTGCAACAGGTGCATACAATGGTATGTATCACATAGACTTAAAATTCCTCATGGATTCCCCTAAGATCTCTGACCCTAGATTTTTTTTTTTACCTTTATGTCTTGGGAAGTTTGGGACTTTTTTCGGGGGGAGTTTGGGACTTAATGCAAATTTGTTCCCCTTCAAAATGCTCCTCTGTCTTCCATCATTACCATCAGTGGATGGAAAACTCCAGAATTCTGAGCAGCTCCAGCAGTCTGGTAGTAAACAGGCTTGGAGAGGAGCTTCCACTGCCACAGTCATTCCCGGCCCTGACGTTGCAACTGTGAGCAGCAAGATCAAGACCCAGCAGCCCCTCATTCCAATATTCTATTAAGGAAAAATGATGCAGCTTGGTGGCACTCAGGATCCTGGAAACAAGGGAAACCACGGAGGCAAAATATGCTTCAGGGTTACGGAGCACCATTCTGTAGAGACCATCCTTCCCCGACAGCCTACATAGAATAGCAATGAAAAAGACAAACAAGGTGTCAAAACCCAGAATCTGCAGACACTTTACACATAGACCTCCCCCTGCAACACACTTACACAAATCCCCAGAAACCCTAAACCACAAGATGGCAAAGGGAGACGAGCAGAGTACTAGCTGAGACTAGAGTGAACAGAGCAGTCTGAGTGAATGTTCAAATCCTTTTGGCGGGTAAACCAATCAGAACTACCTGCTATTCATGCAGCATGGTGTTTATTGATGAATTGATCGACTGCTACAGAAATATTTCAGTAATCACAAAGAGTTTTTTTTTTATAAGTTTTTTTCAATACCTTCTTTAAAGATTTTTAAATTGTTTTATATTTTGTTAGGTCAAGATTAACTCCATTTTTAAACTTGTAATAAAAAATTAAGTGCAAATTTTAAAAATTCAAGAAAATGCAAGCACATCTTTGAAAAGGTACTGAGTATTGTTTAAAAATGCTATAGCTGTGGGATACCTGGATGGCTCAGTGGTTGAGCATCTGCCTTTGGCTCAAGGCATGATCCCAGAGTCCCGGGATTGAACTCTACCTCAGGCTTCCTGCATGGAGCCTGCTTTTCCCTCTGCCTGTGTCTCTGCCTCTCTCTCTCTCTCTGTGTCTCTCGTGAATAAATAAATAAATAAATAAATAAATAAATAAATAAATAATCTAAAAAATCTTTTTAAAAATGCTATAGTTGAATGGATGTTAAATCAATTAGGGACCCCTGGGTGGCTCAGTGGTTGAGCATCTGCCTTTGGCTCAAGGCATGATCCCAGAGTCCTGGGATCAAGTCCCACATCGGGCTCCCTGCATGAAGCCTCCTTCTCCTCTCTCTGCCTGTGTCTCTGCCTTTCTCTCTGTGTCTCTCATGAATAAATAAATAAATAAAATCTTTAAAAAAATCAATTAAAGAAATAAGGATTGAGTTGTAAAACCAAAAGAATTTTTTTGATCAGTGTAGTTATAGCCTTGAAATGTTAATTTATTACTTCCTGTTACTAAAAGAGATAATAATTATAATATCCAAAGTGTCTCTAGAATATTTAAATATGAGAGCATTGATAGTTAGGGTAAGTCAAGTTTTTTCACTATTTGACTTAGCATATTCAAGATATCTGATTTATTGAAATATGCATGCTTCTTTCCATCCTGGAGTCATTGGATTACTTTGCTCACCTGTACTTCTTCCTTAATTATTGAAGTATTAAACAACCTTAATACTATTCCTGCAATCACTAAGGCATCTAACAGCCAATGCCTACATACCAGTGTTTGCTTACCTATTCTTCATTATCAGTGTCAGGGAAGGAACCTAAGAGAGCAGGAATCTGGACATGGTTTTGAAGATTGCTTCTATGCTTATTTTGAGGATTTACTTCCTTTCTGAGCCCTAGGAATAATTTACAGCTATTTCTTTCCTTGCTCCATTTCAGGAGAGACTTTTCTTATATTGGAATCCATTTATGTTTCACCAGAAGAAGCCATTCATTCTCTCTAACACAACACCACCATAGTCCAATGTGCCATACCAATGTGTCTTAGTCCACCCTTGGAACAGTGACATGCTTTTCTATTCAAACTATCACCATCCAAGAATCCAATTTATTTTCCAGAATAGGTAACTGTGATAGTTGTGCATTGGTAAATAAAAGATTATGGTAAGAAATTGGTTAAATCCACAGTTGCTTATAAGTTGTCAACCTATTAAAAGATGATGAAAATAACTATGTACAATAACTTTCATACAAAGTTAAAAAAATAGAAAAAGTACATTTTTGTAATTAGCATATTAATCAGATTATTATCAAAATGTACATAAATATTTTCAATGGAAAGAAACTATGCTTTTAGATTTTCCCATTGTATATAAACCAATCCACAGACATGGAAATTTATTTTAGGAAGATATGTGCATATTAATATAAATGGATATTAATACATAATATATATGTAGTTCAACAAATATATAAAGCCACATTTGCAAACTTATTATAAATGTATTTGTTTGTTTGTTTGTTTTAAATATTTTATTTATTTATTAATGAGAGACACACAGAAAGAGAGAGAGGCAAAGACACAGGCAGAGGGAGAAGCAGGCTCCATGCAGGGAGCCCAACGTGGGACTCAATCCCTGGTCTCCAGGATCAGGCCCTGGGCTGACAGTGGCACTAAACCACTGAGCCACCCAGGCTGCCCTATAAATGTATTTTGAAGATAGTGCCTATAAGGACAAAATAGCAGTTGAATTTATTTTAAGTTAGAAGCGTCATTTTTCACCAAATTGATATGATAAAAAAGATGATAATTAAAATTGTTGAATTACAAAAATATAATTATTTTCTAAACTCCTTAAATAAACACAGAATAACTATATGACACACAGGTAAATACATATTCATACTTGGAAAATTAAATTTCTTCCACAATCAAAAAAATTGTCTTATTTACAGATAGATTTCTACATTTAAAAAAATGGAAATTTTACTGTCACCTTCAGGACAAGATTTTAAGATCACAATACTTGATAATTTCCCATGTCAACAGAATAAGTTTGAGGAAAAAAAAAAAGTGAAGAGAGGTGAAGGAATCTAACTCCAGGCCAAGTCTTTCCATCTGTCTAAGAAAGTTGGTAAGTCATATAATTAGTTGTTGTTTATTTCCTATTAAATAGGTGTTAAAGTTTCAATTAATCTTACACAAAACTGTAAGAACAGAAAAGTTTAACATAATATAACAATAATATAAAACTGCTAAGGTACCTCGAAACATGTAAATCCCATGCCTATTAAGTTCTTCTTCTTATAATTCTTCTTCTAGTAAGAAACTGACTGGCATATCAAGTCCTTAAAAACACCTGTTTTTACGGTTTTAAAAACCGTTAGGAGGTTTCTGCCTCTAGGCATGATAAACTAACAGGGATGAGATTTGCCCTACAGATGAAACAAATAGAAAACTAGGAAAATTTAGAAAACAAAAAATTAACAGATATGTCCATAGGCAGTTCAGAACTATGCTCTTTTTTAAAACTTTATTTAAATTCAATTAACATACAACATTTTATTTGTTTCAGAGATAGAGAGCAATGATTCATCAGTCTTATATAACAATCAGTGCTTGTCACATCATGTGCCCTCCTTAATGCCCATCACCCGGTTACTCCATCCCCCTCCCCTCCTCCCCTCCAGGGACCCTCAGTTTGTTTCCTATAGTTAAGAGTCTCTTATGGTTTGTCTTCATCTCTGATTTCATCTTATTTTATTCTTTGAAATGTGATAGGTGGTCATCAGCCAGTTAAACGCTATTGTCCCCATGCTGCAGGAATGGAGGGAATTTGTATGATGCTTCCCAGGGAAGGGAACCTCAGATAGAGTCTGGTGGTCTCACTGGATTAAGGAGACATTTGAGACTGAGGAGGATGGGGGCAGTTAGCCTTGGTGAGGCAACGTTCTAGAGAACAAGGCACTCTCCAGAAAGCCCCAAAGAACTGCAGAGGATACCCCTGAATTCTTAGGAAAGAACTTTCTGAGGAACTGACACTTTGGAAAAAAAATCAAAATGATAAGATGATGATATTCATAAGATCAGGGAAGGACCATTCAACACTTATGGGCCAACAAGGATGGATATGTAACCCAGGGATAAACTTGGAATGTTTGAGGTTATGAACAAGCAAAATAAATAAATAAGAAAAAGTAGCAAAGATAGTAAAGGAAAGAGTGAAAGGAGAACAAGTAAACCTAGGACAGAGGTTGCAGGATTTTGTACACCTTGATTTAAATGATCAATTTTGTTGTTCATATGCTATAAGCTATTGTAGGGACTTGATGTCAGTTAATTTGTACCTGAGAGTAATCATACTTGCTGCTCAATACTGGATGTGTTGAAGTGAAGCAAAAATAAAACACTGTGAGACCAGTTAGAGTTTGAAGTAGTCCTGGCAAGGCCTGATGATGGTCACAGTGGCAGTTGTAGAGACTTTGATGAAAAGAAGGATGGATATGATATCCTTGTTCAGAGTATATTTGATGTTCATCTTCAGAATATATTTTCACAGTGAAGTCAAAAGTAGCCAATGGATTAGATATAGTATGTGAAAGAAAAAAAGGAGTTTGAGATAATTTATAGGTTTTTGACTGGCACAAATGAGTAGACTGTGGTAGCATACACTAAGAAAAGGAAGATTTTTAGGGAGCTAGGATCTGGCCCTGTAATTATGGCTAATTGCAAACACTAGGATAGATGTAGGTCATAGAAGGTATCTAAGTCAGAAATGACAATCTGGAAGATAAGAATATTAAATGTGTAGAAAAGGGTGAGATCACATAAGTTGAGAGCATAGAATGAAAGTAGAAGAGTACTCAAGCAAGGTCCCTAGGATACTCTGATCTTTAGAAAAGGAGAAACCTTCTTATAAGGTTAAGAAGGAGTGGACAATGAGGTCGTGGGAAATTCTAAAAATTGCCATTTCCCTGAAGAAAAGAAAGTAGTAACAAGGATAAAGGGCTATTATATCAAAACTAAAGTTACTGAGAGGTGAGGTAAAAGCAAATCAGAGAATTAATCACCAGTTTCGATGACTTTAACAAAAACAGTACAGTGGAGAGGTAGAGACAAATATTCAAATAGAACAAGATGACAAGAAAATAGGGATGAACAATTGGAAACATATAAATGGGTTTAGATTACTACAGGCAACCCCAAAAGGTAGAAAGCATGGGATAAACTTATTTTTAAAATGTTAGTTACATTTTCTAGTAGTCTTTTCACGGTTTTAACCATCAGATGCCTTTTCAATCATGCTACCTCTAAATCTAATACCAAAAGTCCACTTGTCTATACTAAATGGGTATAAAAGGTATGCTATATTCCCAGTGCCTAGAGACTTTGGAGACCCTCTGTAGTATATTTATGTTTGGATACTCTGTGTTTTGAGTAGTTTCTCTCTACAGCAGCTCACAAAAATGGGGCAGTGTGGGAATCAAAAGACTTTCTCTTATTTTTATTGCCATCATTTGTGTATTTTATTCCTCTGATAGATGAATGGATGAAATTAAATCTTATTTACATGTTTATGGGATTCATTCTTTAAAGAGAAATAAAAGTAGTATAGAGAAAAAAAGATATGGTTGCCTAAATAAAGTTTGTTAAGAAACAAGAAAAGAGGGAATAAAGAGTGAATACTATGGTGTGGGGGGGGAGGAGTTGGCTTTTTCTTGTAGAGAATGCTGTATATCTTCCATTTTAATGTTAACAAAGTATATGGTTTTAGCTAGGACTAACTTAACTAGCTTGATGAAACTGGTAGTGGATTGATAAAATAGTTCTCTGAAAATCACATCAATTTTCTTATGACTTCTACGATGGGGTCATCATATGAGAGTGAATGGAAGGAGGTGAAAATTTGATTCCAGAGGAAATTATGAGCATCTAATCTTAGCAAGAGAACAATTGATTTTACCAGGGAAGAATGGAAGTATTGATGGGCACTGTTGAGTTCGTGTCTGAGATTTGTAACTACAAATTTGAAGTGAGTCCAACCATCTTTGTTGTGTAGTATTTTCTCACAATCCTCAACTGCATCGGTTCAGGAAAATAATAAAGGGCTACTTGAGTAAAACCAGAATTGGAGTTTTGTAAGGTAAGTGATTTGGAAAGGAAATGGGTAAATAAATTAAGGGAACTCTGAGGGAACATTAAAGAGCTGAAACATGAATTTACATGAATTTGGAGGATAGTGATCACATGCTTGAGCTAAAATATAATTAGTAGGAATAAGTAAGTGAAATGTAAATCTTGCGAGTCAAAGAATTCTTGGTGAAAGGAAACTATGATAAGTGAGCTAAGAGTGGAGTTAATGAACAGAGTGAGATATTTGAAAATGGATTGTCCTGATGACAAAGTCTAGTGGTGGCTGAGGTGGAACTAAAGCAAAGCAAAACAAAACAAAATAAGACAAAAACAAAGAAAAAAGCATTGCTAGAGCTAAAGAGTGAAGAAATGGAGAGATCGGTGCTGTGTGTGTCATTTGGATTCTGAAAGAGCCAATGGCTGGGATAGTGAGGAAGAAGACCATGAGTTAAATGAAAAAACAAAAAATAATGGCCTGGAGAAGAGCCATAATCACAAAAAAAGAACTCTAAGTGGAATGGTCTGAGTGTATGTTTCACATGGCTTGAGCTTTTGAAGGCGGTAGGAGGGAGTGACCAACATTAGTGGATAAGGAGTACAGGTTCATCATTTGAAGACCTCACATAAGTAGCAAATGGTAGGGAAAAAAAAAAGAAAGAAAACAGATCGCTTTTGAGAGTTCACTGAGGATATCAATATTAATAGGAGACAACCAGGTATCATTGAGAGTAAGAGGATGAAGAGAACCTTCATTAAAAAAGAAGATTGCATTGAGCAGTAAATAAATACTGGCAGTTTGGGACTGATATATTTACTTAGAGCTACCTACTTGAAAGTAATCTTGAAGTTATGAAATGCGTTATATTCCATTGAAATAACGTAGCCTCACTACTTACTAAAAATACGTACATACATACATACATGATTTTTTTTCTCAGTTACCCAGTTTGTTGAGATAATATAATTTCAAAAAAAAAAAAAGTGCTAGTGTAGAAGAAGTTAATAATTAGTGCAATTGTCTCACAACCTTAAGTGCCAGAAATTTGGACTGTATGTGTGATATGTGCAAGTAGAATCTGATCAATAAAATCAGAGTGTTGTAACAGTCAATCAGGACACTTATTCAGTGTAGAACATGGTGATGGAGCACTTTAAATCTACCCGTTTCCAAGCCAACATTTTACTGTGTCCTCAGGAGCCCACAGTCTCTTATTCACAATCTTCAACTTTTTGCTCTAAATGAAAGTTGCTTTTAATCACACTCTCCAGGGCGTGTCTTCCCATCATCTAGTAGGCCTTCTCTAGCCAGGCTTTCAAACCTTCACCTCCACCAAAAGGCTCTTGCTAAGGTCTTTGAAGATATTCTTGTTGTCAAATCTTTGTTTTCAACTCATCTCCATATCCAATTTGAGTTCTTCATTAAGATCAGTTGACACAGATGATGACGCAATTCTCGAATCGCTTTTTTCTCTTGACTTCCAGGACATGATTCTTTTTCACTTCAACTTCTGTATCTGTGGCTCTTACAAATTAATATCATTTACAAGCCCCACCTCATCTCCATGACTTCAATTATTAGACTTATTTTCACTGTCTGCTTTCACTCTTCATACGATCTAATCTAGTGTCTAGTTTTACATAGCCTAGTCTTCAGATTCCTCTGTCCAATAAAGTTGTGACATCCTCACTTACGTATATAATAAGTAGCTTTGATTTTATATTTTCCAAAAAGAATATTTGACACTTCACAAAATAAATACCTTTTGCCCTTTCCATTGTCTTCCTCATCTTTGCAATTGGTGATTTATTTTTTTCTCACTTCTCAGGCCAATGAATATTTCTTGCACATCTCATATCCAACCTATCAACAAGGTTTTATAGGCTCTATCTACAAATTATACATATTTATATGTATATTATACATATATACATAGAATCCCAGCACATCAAGCAGCACTGTCCAATCTCTAGTCATCATTATTTCTCATTAGATTATTACAAAAGTTCTTTTTTATTTGTCTCCCAGTTTCTACCTTTGCTCTGCTAAAATCTGTTCTCCACTCATCAGCAATGATATTCTTTAAAATGAAAATGAAATCATGACATTCACATGTTCATATGCACTCAACAGAAGCCAAATTCTTACTGTGGCATATGTGATCTCTGCTAAATTTCTGACTTCATCTCTTATTCACACCACTCCTAGCTGACTGGCTGACTTATTTCATAAGCATTCTAAGTATGTTCCTGTCACAAGACCTTTGTACTCCTTCCCTTGCTTGAGATGCTCATTTCCTAATATATGTGTGGCTTGCTTCTTCATAGCCTGCAGATTTCTGCCTAGGTGTCTTCTTTTCTTAGACTCTTCCCTAATCAACCTTTAGAAAATAGTATTCCAAAGTATTTTTGTCCCCTTTCAATTCTTTACTTTTAACACAACACTGCTGCCACCTGAATATATTTATTTTTTTCATTTTCCACCTTCTATTAAAAAAAAAAGTTCTGTAAAGGAAAGAACCATTCCTGTTTTATTCACCATTCTATTACTGGCTTGTTAATACCTGTTAATATATATTGAATAATAAGTGAAAGGATAAATATAGAACTTTATAAAATAGTTAACTTCGTAATGGACACTAGATTTCCAAGGGATAAGGAGGTTAAATTATTTTCAAACAAACTATATCTATATCTATTTCTACCCAGGAATAAATCCCTGGACTAGAGTTTCAAGGGATACTCTTTGGGAAGACCCAATAACTGTCACATAGATCTGCAGTCAAAATTCTGGTCTCTAGGACAGTGTATCTGGTAAGCAATACTCTTGTTCTCTTTATTTTATTGTTGGAGAACATATATTAACGTGTGAAATCTATCCTTTTTAACAAATTTGAAGTGAGCAGTACATTACATTGACTATAGCTACAACGCTGTACAATATATCCCTAGAGTTTATCTACGTTACTTAACCAAAACTTTATACCTGTTTAATAACTCCCCATTTCTCCCTTCTCCCAGGCATTGGTAATGATTTTATCTTGGATTTTATGAATTTGACTATTTCAGAAATACTGACAAATGAATGGACAAAGAAAAAGTGATATATTATATATATCCTATATATATATATATATATATACACACACACACACACACACAGACTCACACACACATATACTCAAGTGCACACAACACACACACAATGGAACACTATTCAACCTTAAAAAAAGATGGTAAGTGAGGTGCCTATATGGCCTGGTTAGTTAAGTGTCCAACTCTTGATTTTGGCTCAGATCATGATCTCTGGGTTGTGAGATCGTGTCCTGCTCAGACTTCATCCTAGACATGGAGCCTGCTTATGATTCTCTTTCTCACGCTCCCTCTGTCCCTCCCCCACCTCTCTCTCTGCCTCTCAAAAGATGGTAAGCAACATTCTCAATGAGTTGCTTATTTGGCCATCTTTCTCTGGATATGACAAATATTGCATCAGCATTGGGGAATTTGGTGCAATGAGTTAGAAAATGCAAAAATGCATATAGGGGATGCCTGAGTGGCTCAGCGGTTGAGCACCTGCCTTTGACTCAGGGCGTGAACCTGTAGTCCCGGGATTGATTTCCCAGATGGAGTCCTGCACTGGGATCCCTGCATGGAGCCTGTTTTTTCCTCTGCCTATGCCTCTGCCTCTCTTTCTCTGTGTGTGTGTGTGTGTGTGTGTGTGTGTCTGTCTCTTATGAATAAATAGATAAAATCTTTTAAAAACAAACAAAAGAGTGAATATAGTTCTGGATCCATATCACCAAAACTGAATGATCCCGTAAGAGCTCTTCTATTTTCATTAAAGCAAATACATTACATAGCTACTCTCTTAATATAATTGTATTTATACAGACTGAATAAATACACTTCAGGACTAGAATTTACAACATATCCTCATCAAAGTTCCTATTGCATCTTATGTTGTCTCACAGCAAGATTAGCAATTTGAATAAGTACATTTTATTTCCATTGAGTTACTGCTATCATTATATAGTTACTCCCAGAATGACACAACTCCATTATAGCAGGCTTTGTATGACTAAGGTCTTCCATTAATGTAACCTCATAAATTTATAAAAAGCCAAAATGAGAGCTCTTGTTTCTCCAGTGTGTTTATCAAACAATGAGTTCATATTGTTGGCTCTAAAAAGCTTACTTTAAAGTAATTAAAAGCAGTACTTGTGTCTCCCAAGGGTAATTGCTGCTTATTTATTTATTGTTTTATAATTTACCTTCATTAGTTCAGAGTGACAGGGCCAGTTGTAGAACAAGCATCAGGTTATTAGCATGTTATGACCATTTGAACTTAAATAGTCAGTGGAGTGAAAATTTCAACTAACAGTATACCAACTTGAATGCGATTCAGCCAGTGATATAGACCTCAAACAGGAAAGAAAAGCACACAACTAAATTTGATCAGACATATTTTTCTGTGTTGTTAAGTGGAAAAAACAAACCCGAAAACCACTGAGGTTAAAATTGATCCACAGATACATGCACCATTATATTAAATAACCAATTTGAGTCATTGAGGTAAAGATGTTTCATTTGGTTAAAGTGACTCAAACCTTTTTTTCAGAGTCATCTGATATTATCTCTATATCTATTTGGCAACATAGAATCAAACACCATCTCTGTGTGCCTGTATTTCTGTATGTCTGTATTATTTCTTTAGAAATTAATGCCTTGATCTCAAATTTAAGCACAGATTCAGCTCGAAGCTGAATAAATTCCATCAGTCTTCTCAAATATCTTTAGGAACTTAAAGATAAATTTGGATATATACTTTTGTTGCAAGTTCAGATATTATTTTTTCAAAAGATTTAGGCATCTACATAGGAACAAATATAAAAATACACAATAAAAACTGACCATTATTGCTTTCTTGTACCTAAATGCTAAGTGAATAGAACCATTATTGCATTCTTTAAATAAACATGAAATAAACACCTACTAAATTGTAGATGCGTAGGCAGATTTTGGATATTCAATGAGACATATATAAAATGCAATCTCTGGGAAGATTGTAGTGTTATATTAATAAAGTATTAAAAATAAAAAATATTATTGTTATTGTTATTAGCCATACTTATGGCTTATTTTGAACTTGGTACCATGGTGAACTCATTACATGTGTTAATCACATCATCCATGAAACAAATTTTGACCCACGTTTTGCAGATGATGAAACTGGGCAGTAGAGTAACTCCTCTGTGTCCCATGGCTAGTGGTTGTCAGAACTGGAAATTAAAACCACGCCATCTGATTCTAGATCCTAATGCCCTAATTACTGTATCCTGCCATGCCTAGTAAAAGTTGACAAAACATATCTATAAAAATGTGTCATAAATACCATGATTACTAACATAAAAAGACCAGTTTAAAAAGTGGATAGAGCAAGGGATTTCAAATCTTCTGTATTGACTTAAATAAAGCAAGTCAAGAGGCAATTTATACAGCAAAGAACCCAAATGCTGGATCTTCAAAGAAGAGCCAGTATCTGAGAGATAGGTAAGTTCATGGGGAAGCACAACTCAAGAAAAAATCCACATCCAAAGTAATCTGGCATCACAAGAGAGCTATAGATCGTTCTATATGCTGTGATGGAGGTGGAGAAGAAAAAGAGAGCAGTTCGAGAAGGAAGACAAAGCAAAACATTAAACTGTCCCATGTTCTCATGAGAGTTCCTCCCGATATTTGTCATACACATATTAGATAATTGTAGTCATATCTAGAGCAGTGTTTTAAAATATCTGTTTATTTTAATACAAGTCAAGAAGAAAATGCACACAAACTGTTACAAAAGCTTTTTAATGCATATTGTGAGGCTGAAATAAGTATTTAAATGGAAAATGATGAATTTACTTAAAGAAGACTATTAAGTGTATCATAATGCATTGCTACCTGAAAACAAAGCCTGAAAGATGGTTTGGAAACTACATCTGTGTACAAAATGAGGACTTTGACCTCTATCCTCTGAACACTTAAGAAGAGCTAAGAGATTAAAAGCATTTCCATGTTACACTTTTTATCTTGAAACTATTCACTCAGCAGGACCGCCTATGTCCAGGTTGGATGTGGTTGATGACAAAGCATTGAGACTTAGGCCAGGTGCCTTAGATCAGGTGCCTGGGGTGATTTGGATTTGGGCAAATGTGGGGCGACTGGTACCAGACAATAAAATGCAAGATGTAGAACAACAGTTGTTTGGTTTTATATTTTGATTGGGCCAGGTTGAATTTCAGATTCAGATATATGCAGATTGAATGCCCAAGTGCAGATACAGGCGGACTGGATGCTAAGAGACTGGCTGAGCACTTTCCAGGGGAAAATACCTTTCCCTGGGGATCATTGCACACATAAACTAAGCACAAGTCAAAATATTAAAATTCAGGGATCCCTGGGTGGTGCAGAGGTTTGGCGCCTGCCTTTGGCCCAGGGCGCGATCCTGGAGACCCGGGATCGAATCCCACATCGGGCTCCCGGTGCATGGAGCCTGCTTCTCCCTCTGCCTATGTCTCTGCCTCTCTCTCTTTCTCCCTCTGTGACTATCATAAATAAATAAAAATTAAAAAAATAGATTATATTTCATAGTGTGAGAATCACATGATCAAACAATGGTTCAAGGCCCTTGGATTGGAATATCTAGGACACACAAAGCTGAAAGACTCCCTGTTGACCCTATTGAGTCAGAATTTGCACGTGGTCGGTGGGTATTTATTGCCCTCTTTGGTCTCCTTACTACATTTCCCCCTCTTCATAACTTCCATATTGTAGACACCATTTTGATAAGAAGGAATAGAGACAATCACTGGATACCTCATTTGGGGGAAGACAAACCATTAAACTGCCAATCAACATTATCCAGATGTCTGCTTCTGGTTACCTCATTCCTCACATTCTTTCCACCCTCTAGCTAACTGCTTTCAATATGTAGTTTGCTTGCTTTCAGACTCTTGTCACAACCTCTTCTTAATTGCCCTAATTCACATCCTGCAACTTTGCAATGCAGAAAATGAATGAACTTGTGGTGAACTAACAATTACTGAGTATGACACGGAACACATTCCTATTTTCCAGCGTTAGCATTATGTTCCATTTGGGAACAGATCCAAGGCTCCCCTAAACACAGATCGTTTCTCTCACCTTCACAAAAAAATTCTAGAACTCTCAGCTTGAAAGTTCTCTGCTTATCTTGCCTGCTAATCAGGCCTTTAGCTCAGTTATCAGGAAATTCTTATTTTAGACAGTGGCTTATGTTGAGGTGCAATCTGCTTCCTTGTGACTTCCAATGATGACTTCCAGTCCTGTCCTTCATCTAGTAAAAGTGCATGTGTCCTCTTTTACCATGACAGTCGTTCATGCCATCAATAAAGTGGCTAACAAAATTATGTCATTGTATTAGATAATCTCCATTACAATATACTCACCTAACATCAACATATCACAAATTATTTTAAATATGTGATCTGCTTTATGAAAATTATGCACATTTTCCCAAAGTATACTTATATTTACATGCAACCAAATTCTGCCTTACAATACCAATATTAAGTTATACAGTACCTATAAAAGTTATTTTTAAGCAAGCAAATAATCATTTCTTACTTGTGAATAAAATGATGATCTAATAATTAGAAGGAAATAACCCATTTATTTTGAGTGAAATTCAAGCCTACCACTTATTAACAGTATGATCTTCAGCAAATCATTTAATTATTTTATAATTGATAGACACAGCACTTATATTACACTATTACTAACAGAAGGACATTTGCTGTTTGCTGGTTGGTCTTGTGAAGTTACACCCATTTTTTAAAAATACTGCCTCGGGACGCCTGGCTGGCTCAGGGGTTGAGCATCTGCCTTGGACTCAGGGTATGTTCCGGGATCCAGGGATCAAGTCCCACATCGGGCTCCCTGCAGGGAGCCTGCTTCTCTCTCTGCCTATGTCTCTGCCTTTCTCTATCATGAATAAATAAATAAATCTTTAAAAAATAAAAATAAAAAAAATAAAAATTTCTGTCTCATGTATTCCAGGCAAACTCTAAGGCATGAAATATATTGTTTGCTCATTTAAGGAATAGATTTATTGTCATATCCCTTGCTATTACCACACATACCAATGTGTAGAGACTTTTGAATGTATACACATGTGAGCATCTGAGTTTACTTCTTAAGAGTCTTCATTGGGATCCTCATTAGATCCAAGGTCATGGCATGGAAAACATAACAAATGATGTTGGGAAAAGAGTGCGGACTATTTGCTTATATTAGAACACCTCTTCTATATTTTCTTTGGTTTAGGTGACTACTTTATATCAAGAAAATAAAGCCATATTGAAAACTTGAACTTCTTGAATGCATGGCAGTTAAGGTAACTATCCTATCTTAAAATATGTTACACTAGGCTGCCAATATCCTTAACAATTATTTTTCCACTCTTAACAATTATTTTTCCAAGGGAGAAAGAAGCCAGAAATGGGATATGGTTTAAGCAGGTAAATATGTGAAGTATATATTTTTAGAACTTGCCATAATATTGCTCCCACTTCTACTCCCTGACTTCAGCTTTGACAAGTGGAGGAATTCTTGCTCCCATACTTTTATTAGAGTCTTTTCTGGGTATGGAGTCACAAATGTAAATGTCTTAAGGACAAGAGTCTACATCTTACTCCTGATGCTATTCTCAACTTCTTTCAGTGAGCCCAGCACCTATTAGGCTTGTAACAACTTTTTTAATGAATATGTTACTACCACATCATGACCTCATTCACTATTCATTATTCATTCATCAGTGGTTTCCAATAACTGCCTACCGTCTTCCAATGTACTCTTTAAGACTTCAATTTTGCTGCCCTCACCCTCCAGACTACTGCCAGAAAGTTCTTTTTAACATTTGAATCTCACCATGCCATTGTCTTGCTTAAATCTCTTAATGAATCTCTAACATTCACATGATAAATTATATAATTTCCAAAGTACAGAACACGCTACCTTTTATCAGTTGAGTTTTGTTCTATCTTTACAAATGCCTGTCTTGGGACCCCTTCATATCTCAGTGGTTGAGCATCTGCCTTCAGCTCAGGGCATGATCCTGGGGTCCAGGGATCAAGTCCCACATCGGGCTCCCTGCATGGAGCCTGCTTCTCCCTCTGCCTGTGTCTCTGCCTCTCTCTGTGACTCTCATGAATAAATACATAAAATCTTTTTAAAAAATGAGAGACTCCTAACTCTGAGAAACAAACAAGGGAAGTGGAAGGGGAGGCAGGCAGAGGGATGGGGTGACTGGGTGATGGGCACTGAGGAGGGTACTCGATGGGATGAGCACCGGATGTTATACAATATGTTGGCAAATCGAACCTCATTAAAAATGTATATAAAAAGATTTTATGTATTTATTCATGAGAGACACACAAAGAGAAACAGAAGCATAGGCAGAGAGAGAAGCAGGCTCCCTGCAGAGAACCTGAGGTGGCACTGGATCCCAGGATGCTCGGAGCCAAAGGGAGATACTCAACCACTGAACCACCTAGGTGTCCCTACAGATACCTGTCTTGTCAACCCCACACTTGTTCTTACTCTATAGTTACATCAATTTGCGTTTCTCCAAATATAACATACTCCCTCACACCTCTGTGCATTTAAGTATGTGTGTGTGTGTGCATGTATGTGTATGTATATGTTTTCAACCTTATTTATTTTCCTTATGAAATCAGATTCTGATTAACATTAAAAATTATTTACTGAGTTGTTTCTGTCTCTCTCTCTCTCTTTTTCTCTCTTTTTCACTAAACACTGTGTTAGGCACTTTTTAAAATGCAGTACTTAATCTTTGAAACAGCCATTTAAGTAAAATAAATCTATCACTATTTTACAGAGGCCCAAAGAGCTCAATTTATCCACTGTCTAAAACACCTCTAATGTAATAGAATCAACTCATTTCAAAACAGATGTTGGATTCATTCTGCCATAATTTCCTTCCTTTTTTTACGGTGCTGGCTTTGGTTTGCTACCTAGTAATCTAGGACTTTTAAACCTAATTTTAGTCATAAATTGGTCTATAATTTCCCGTCTTACATTGTCTTTGCTTCATTTAGTAATAACATAAATAAATAAATAAATAAATAAATAAATAAATAAATAAATAAATAGTACACACATATATTAACTGAGATGGCCTTAACTTTCCCCTCAGGGTAACTACCCTTGAGACAGATTTCTTCCTGACCATAGGCCCTTGACCTTCTTTTCCTTAGAACACTTCTTTTAGAAAACTTGCAATTGTAAATTCTTTCTCCGCTCCTTTGAAATGTAAATCTTCTCCTAGCCTTTTGCCAGTTTTATAATCCAGGAATGTTTTTCTCAAGGACCTAGAGGCCATCTCTTTGAAAAGTAATCATAGTGGAAGACAGGATCTTTATCTTTCATTCTCCATGGAAGTCAATAAGTGTTGATAAGCAAGTAGAGATGACCTAATTACATTGACCAACCTCCCCACTAACATTCTCCAGTACTTCATACTGGCTTACCCCAGGGTTTAAACACTCTCCCATCTTTTGTTTCGGTGAACCCAAGATCTTTCTTTCTCCTCTGTGATAATGAGCTTGAATAAAGTCTTTCCTGCCTCTTTAACCTTGCCTGGTAGAGTTTTTCTTGAAAATATACATTTATACAAAAACTTAGTGTTGATGTTTTCAACTTCTTCCTTTCTGTCTATCCTTGTAGTTTTAGACCTGTTTTTTTTTTTAAATCACCTCATTGTTATATGAAGTGGGTCCAAAGAAGAAAAGTATATGTTCTATTTATCATCTGAACCTAGAAATAGTCCGCTGTTAGATGTATTCAATTTCTAAAAAAAAAAAAAAAAAAAAAAAAAAAAAAAAGACTTATGTTTCTCTATAGCAGGAAGAGTATTTTTTAAAGATTTTATTTATTTATTCATGAGAAACACAGAGAGAGAAACAGACATAGGCAGAGGGAAAAGTAGGCTCCCTGCAGGGAATCCAATGTGGACTGGATGCAGGGGCCACAGGATCACACCCTGAGCCAAAGGCAGATGCTCAACCCTTGAGCCACCCAGGCATCCCAGCAAGAAGAGTATTTATATTAGCTGGATATGCAATGTCTTTCAGAGCTGCTATTAATAATTCTTTGAGGAAATAAGATTTCGAGCTTCCTTTCTTGAAACAAATTCCATGTGCATCATTTTTTCCCTCTATTTTAATATATTGAAGAACCAACTCATGGTCAGGCACATATTTGGGACTACACATGTATTGAATGATTTAATTAATTTACAACTTCTCTCTAGATTATCTCCTCCATGAGGTCACTTTCACAATTACTCCATGCACATTTCCTCATGGAATTGGTCCAGTGCTGTGAATGGCACTTGTCCTTGCAGATCTGATAGCTGGAAATAGGCCCATTCTCCTCTTGATGATTCTTAGAATTGTTTGTGTGTTTCCTTTTTTTTTTAAGATTTTATTTATTTATTCATGAAAGACATAAATAGAGACAGAGATATAGGCAGAGGGAGAAGCAGTCTTCCTGCAGGGAGCCCAACGCAGAAATTCCTATTCAAGGAAGTACATGATCTTATAAGTCTGATATGGGAAGAAAACTTCAAATACATAAACAGTATTGTAATAAGTTTTAAATATTTAAAATAATTTCGCTTATACACTTAATTATACTCCACTGTCTTTTCCCCATATAAAGACTCCATAGATTGAGGTTGTTGAACATTAATATTGCCATGAATACTTAGAGACCTTTTCTATGCAAATATTTAAGAAAATAAGCAATCATATAGTGTATAATTAGCCTGTTGTGAGAGTTTGGTATCCTTGGGAAGTCCAAACTATTTTACCAAAAATTCCCATAGTGTATAATTAGCCTGTTGTGAGAGTTTGGTATCCTTGGGAAGTCCAAACTATTTTACCAAAAATTCCCATTTTCATAGTAGTTTCTCTCCAAACTGTTATCCACTGAGATAATAGGATTATCTTTTAAGATATAGAGTCACTCTTCTTCTTAAAACAACACACAAACACACACAAAAACAAAACAAACAAAAAAACATACCTTCCCCTCCATGAAATCATGTGCAAATTCTCTTACACAGAGTTCAAGACTGTGTGGGGGCTTTAGTGCCTGACTCCGGTCCTGGTCTGTGTTGAGGATCTCAATCTATAGCTACAGGTCACGTGAAGGGAATCCTGAACCTCTAAATAACTTGGCATTCTACACATTGCACTTCAAAACATGCATTTTGAATTATATTTCCTCAAGTATTTTCAATGGGTATATAATGTTTAAGAAGTTGAAGGCATTTCCTAATACATTAGACCACACAATCCTCCATCTAGAGAGTGAAAATAATTACAGTCTATGGAAACCTCTTTTTTTTTAATATTAAAATGCTGCATGTGGTTGACATTGTTTTCAAGGTCAGTAGAGTTAAGTTCAGTTAGAGAAGAAAGGGTTTTTCATTTTGATAATTTGAAAACAGTCTTCTAAGGGAGAGAATGATGTCAGTGATATTGCTTCTTTTATGTTTAAAGGATAAAGAAAAGTCTCACTTTTATCAGACTCAGAAAGAAGTGACACTCTACTAAATATTTAAAGAGGGTCTTATATACCTTAGAAAAGGTTTGAATGAATTCTTTGTGGAAATAGCATCTACAGAGAAAAGAGGAAATACATTAAACTTTAGCGTTTATTGTAGTTTATTATAAGAATTTATATGAGACCATGAATATCATTTAATATACCATATAGTAGCATACATTTTAATACATTTAGAGAACATATTCTGAAACTCTATTCTAGTGAAGTATGACACTGCTCTGAGAATAAAACTGGCTCATTTTTACCCTAGCCTTGACTATTTTTTTTCTTCAACAACGATTTAAATGGCTTTTAGGCACTCACTCAAGGAGTTTTATACATTACTCTGCCCATGATAAAAAATGTGTACTGATCTCCAAGTCTGACTTTATTTCATTGCTAAACTGAGCTCCTTACCAACTAGATTTGACACTACTGTATTTGTCTATGCTCTTCAGCCTTTTAATTTAAGTAGGAAATATAATGACACATCATTTCAAACTTTAGGAGACAATTATCTCTCTTTTCTCAGAACCAACCTCTATAAAGGCGCAGAGGATTGTATGTGATGGAAACTCATGACACACTACTCAAGGGTCTATGAGAATGTTGAAAAGACAGATTCCTGCTCTGTGTGTTTGGAATGCATGCAGAAAGGAGGACAGCCTGGTCAACATGGCTCAGAAAAGCACAGAGGATAAAAAGAAGCCATTCTTTCTGCTTCCTCTTTCTTCTCAGATTTGTCTCAGTCAACTACTACATATCTGGAGGAGGAGGGAGTTGTTCTGAAGCTCAGAAAGAGAAATCTCTACATAGTGGTGATTATGTCTTTTCTATTTAATTCAATTTTGATAAGTAAATAACCATGCAAAAAAAAAAAAGAAAAAAAAAAACAAAGTATAGATTTTAATAATGGTGATGACCTGTAAGAGTCATTTGTAAGACTAAACAGGGCCATACAAAGAGATAGGCTCTATCTGAGTTTGATGTCATGACTTTGACATTTTGCTGTTAATATAGAATCTCATAAGGGGCATCTGGTGGCTCAGTAGGTTAAGCATTAGACTCTTGATTTTGTCTCAGCTCATGATCTCAGTTTCCTGAGATCAAGCTGAGCCCCCGTTGGGCTCTATGCTGAGTGTGGACCTTGCTTAAGGTTCTCACCCTCCTTTTACTCCACCACCCCACCCCATGCACTCTCTCTCTCTCTCTCTCTCTCTCCCAAAAGAAAAGAATATCTTAGATGTAAAATAGAGTGACATTCTTGTATTTGCTTTGCTTTTTATATTCGGCATAAGTATACTTGGTTTTTAAGCCCGGTGGCAGATTTGGATCCTGTAAGCAAGTTTAGAGATCCTTACCACATGTTAATTTAAATCAATATCTCTAAATGTGAACCAGAACTCAGTATTTTAAAAAATTTCTCAGGTGATATCAATGTGCAGCCAATGTTCATAAATATTGATACAAATCATTCCTTGGTTGGGACGCGTGGATGGCTCAGTGGTTAAGTGTCTGCCTCTGGCTCAGGGCATTATCTTGGAGTCCTGGGATAGAGTCCCACATCAAGTTCCATGCATGGAGCCTGCTTCTCCTTCTGCCTATGTCACTGTTTCTCTCTGTGTCTCTATATGTGTGTCTCTCATGAATAAATTAACAAAATCTTTAAAAATATAACATTTATAAATAAATAAATAAATAAATAAATAAATAAATAAATAAATAAATCCTTCTTTGGAAGGTACAGCTAAAGATTATTTTAAATATTATTATTATTTTATGAAAACATTAAAATGTAAAGAAAAGGTATCAGTTTTAGTTTAAAAATTGCCTGGATTAAATTTAACCATTCCTTATATACACTTTGAAATATTTCATTTTCCTCAATTATAAAATGGAGTAAAATTACAAAGCCTCCAGAGAATTTGCAAGGATTATAAATAATAGGTAATGCCAATCATATAATTATTGAATAAACAGATGCTCATGCAACAGAAGTGATTTTGGTATATTCTCAGATAAAATTATACCTTGTAATTCACATCTCCCCTTGCTCTATAACTTTGGCCTTCTTTTTTTTAATTTTTTTTTCCTGTCATCAGAAACTTAGTGTTAGGGGTGGCAAGGTGATAAACTTATCCCAACCTCAATTTCTATGTTTTAGATAAAGTTGTTACTTCTCTGTGAGATCAGGGATGCCAAAATAGTACACTCTATTCCAGAAATGCTATAGTTGGTCCAGAGAGAGGAATTTAACCTAGTGTGGGCCAATGAGAGTCAGTACTCAAACTTTTTTTAAAAACTGCTCAAACACAGGGAATTCCCTTCAAGTTGGCTTAACAGTGCAAAGATGTAAGGCTAGACTCTTGTCATCCATTTTGCTATCAAGTAGATTCTAGCAACATAGAGGAGAATAGAATTAGGGGAAGTGGAGAGACCAGATCCTGGTGTATTTATGAAAGCCCCTTGGTGAAGTGTTTCCTCAAACTAAATAAGTTCATGAACTACCAATTTTTTTTTCTTTTTTTTTTTTTTTTTCATTTCTTCCTTTTTTTTTTTCAGCTTTTGGGTCAGTCTATAGCATAGATTGCATTTTCTGAAACTTTCAACAAAAAAGATCCTAAATACATACGCATTAAAAAATATTTTCTTATTTCCCTACTCTTGTATCTCCTTATAATCTATGATCTGGAAATAGACAACTACTTATAGTTCACAAAATAAATTATTAATGTATGGTCTTCTTTCTTTTTATATGATTTATTTCTGCTGCATAAAATAGCTTTCACTTATTTTTCTTCTTGAGAAACCACATCTCTGCACACATTTAGATCAGATATTAAATCCTTATTCTTTCTGCAGTGTCCAGTAAAAACTATTTCCTTCTCCTCTGGATTAGCTTTGATTTACATTAGCTAATCCTACTGTATAACTGAAAGAAGCAAGATCATGCCTTACTCATCTTTTAACTTCTACATTTAATGCAATGGCTAGTATAGATTACAGTCTCTATTAATATAATTGAATTAACTGAATTGACTTTTCTCTGAGTTAATAAAATGGTCAGATTGGCTTCATGAGTACAATTGCAATATTCACAACAAAGGCAGCAATGTTTCAAACATTTGACAATGCTTCAAAATCTGCATTTCATTCCAGGTATAACCCTTTTGGAAGAAGAGAAATAACAGCAAATTAGAATATTCCTATAAGAAATTATATAGCTGAATCACTGAAATAGGTGTATTTAAAGCAACCGGAGAAACCTGAGATATCTATTTTGATGGTTGTTTTTAACATTTGAAAAAAAAAAAAAAAAAAAACCTTATAGTGCCGTATAGTGAACTAGAGAACAAAACTAAAGCCAGTGACAAAATTTATAAGGAAATCGGGAGCATATGGAAGATATGTTGAACAATTAAGATACACATTAAACAAATAGGTACATTCTTCATCGTCAGAGAGGATGAAGTTCCTTGTCCTTTAAAAAGCTTTCAAAGGGATCCCTGGGTGGCGCAGTGGTTTGGCGCCTGTCTTTGGCCCAGGGCACGATCCTGGAGACCCAGGATCGAATCCCACGTCGGGCTCCCAGTGCATGGAGCCTGCTTCTCCCTCTGCCTATGTCTCTGCCTCTCTCTCTCTCTGTGACTATCATAAATAATAAATAAAAAAATTAAAAAAAATAAAAATAAAAAAAATAAAAAGCTTTCAAAGAAAGAAGAGAGGTAGATGAGAGGATTTGGAGAAAAACTTTGCACTTCTAAAACTTTTTGATGGAATGATGCACTATGAATATCATTGACCTAGAAATTAGGATACAAAGACAACATCCAAGTAGTGATCATCAGGCAATTGTGCACACCCTTTCTTTGTTGTTTCATTTGCTAGTGAGTGGATAGGATCTTAATGATCTGGAATATTTTTTCCCAGTTTAAGACTTTGATACTCTTGTCTTCATTTATTTTCATGTATAGTACATCCTAGCTTGAATTTTTCTTAATCTTAATTAATATTTTACCTTGATGAGCAATCTGGAATCAAATTAGAAAAAATATACATATAACTGAAAAGTTTAAATATATATATGAATGAAAATGAACTATCAACATACAAATTAAGAGTTTTAAGTATCTAGAATAAAAGTAAAAACTAATTTGCATGCATTTAAAATGATTCCATAACTAGTAATTAGCAGTACATATGTCTAAGATCTACCTAAGTTTATTAAATTATATGTGCCACCAATTTGGGAACATATGCTTTAAAAATTACATCCTTCGTATCTAAACAAACGCAATCCAGATATCATTAACACTAATTGTGAGGTTTGAAAAGACTAGGAAAACCATACCACTAATTTTGCATTGATTTTATGAAGAAAAATATTAGACATCTATAATAAATCATATAAGTTTCTAAATATGACATTGATAAACAATACACACATCACAGAAAGATAAAATAGTGTATATCTAATCAAGTGATCATTATGTAATTTTAAGTAAACATTATAGAACATAATTGGGTAATTGGTTTAATATTAGAGAATTCTATAAATCTCAGACTGGAAAAGACTATGTTAATACAAACATCTTTCTGGGAAAATGCTTGCCTTAAAAACAGATACTTGCAATCGTTCCTTGAGGAATTACATACAATTGAGGGCAGAGAGAATCAATTATTGTTTTAAGCATTGCTACCCAAGTTTCCATGCTACAAATTGTTTAAAAACTGGAATAGGGGGGATCCCTGGGTGGCGCAGCGGTTTGGCGCCTGCCTTTGGCCCAGGGCGCGATCCCGGAGACCCGGGATCGAGTCCCACATCGGGCTCCCGGTGCATGGAGCCTGCTTCTCCCTCTGCCTGTGTCTCTGCCTCTCTCTCTCTCTGTGACTATCATAAATAAATAAATATTTAAAAAAAAAAAAAAAAACTGGAATAGGTAACTTGGGTGGATGTTTTGCTTTGTTTAACTTTTTTTCCCCCATAAAAGATCTAGAAGAAATAGAACATGATTGTGGCTTGCCAATGAACCTAATCTATCCCACATGCTAAAATATCAAGTCAATAGGATTCCAATTCAAAATTTCACTATCAGTGTGAGTGGCAGACAATAGGGGGAGATCTAAAGTCATATATATATATATATTTTTTTTGGAAAATAATTAAAATCACAATTACATGAGGGTAAAATTTGGGGGAGCTAATGTGACACTCCCCACTCTCCCACCTCCCACCACCACTAATAACAAAAAAAAAAAATTCAAACCTTTAAAAATAATTTCCTCAAGTTACTGGAGAAATATGATGATTTGACCTAAAAGGACAGTATGCTAATGGGTTTCACTAGGAAAGATATGGGAAATCAATTATTATAACAGTCATAATAATAAACATTGAGCATCTACTTTGTGTCAGACTTGTAGGCATTCTGTGAACATTGAAATCTAATGAAAATCCTTAGACTTCCCAGTTTCTATCTGCAGAAACCAAGACTTTTTCATAATTAAAAGCAGTAGTTGTTACCTAGACACATCAGGCAAATAAGACTAGAAACATCTTTGGTTGTCACAACCAGTAATGTGGGGAAAACGCACTACTGCTACATGGTGGGTAGAGACAGGGGATGCTGCTAAATATTCAGCAATGCGTGATGCAGCCCCTACTCCCACACCAAAAAAATTACCTGACCCATAATGATGTCAGTAGTGCCAACACTGAAAACCCCTGGCTAGGAAACAAGTCAGAGAATTTGTCCTGCAAATCTTATGATTTATGTTTACAGTTTCACTTCAAACAGGCACAAGTTACAGAGATCAATAAGAGTATGGAGACTTTGACATAAAACAAGCTAAAATAGAAAGATAATTTTGTTTTATGTTACGAATTCAATAAAAATATATAAAATGCTGAAATCAATGGATAAACCTGGAACCTACCTTCAAGGCTTTTGAAATCACTTTGAGTTGAGTAGACACACACATACACACATTCACACACACAAAAAGGTCATATAGTAGAATGAAATAAACCCATAGAATAAGTCTATACTTGGAGTTTCAAGTAGGAAGAAGACATATCTGGCTTAGAAAATCAAGAACAACTTTATAAAGAAAGCTAGATTTTTTTTTTTTTAACCTGGCCTTGAGGAATAGGTAGATTTTTAATAGAAAACAAAAGTGTTTTTTAGGGCGATAATTTGAGTTCTCCCTCCCTTCTCCTCTCCTCCCCAACATACTCCTTTCCTCCCCTCAATACAGAAATGATGTAATGTGGTTAATGTGCTGTCTGAGGAGGAACAGAAAGGAAGTGAACAGCTCTGATAAGAAAGAAGTAAAGAACATTTTCTAGAAATGTCAATTTTGAATCAGATGAATGTGGAAAAGCCCGTGAAGGACAAACTTCAGGCAGAGGAAAAAGCTCACGGAAATCAATGACACCCTGGAAGGAAGTGTTCTGTTTATAAAGTCCTTCTTTTTGGGCAGCCCAGGTGAGTCAGCAGTTTAGTGCCACCTTCAGCCCAGGGCCTGACCCTGGAGACCCAGGATCTAGTCCCACGTCCGACTCCCTGCATGGAGCCTGCTTCTCCCTCTGCCTCTCTCTCTTTCTCTCTCTCGTGTCTCTCATGAATAAATAAATAAAACCTTTAAAATATGTGTGTGTGTGTGTGTGTGTGTGTGTGTGTATATATATATATATATATATATAATCTTTTTTTTTTAAAGATTTTGTTGTTTGTTTATTCATGAGAGACAGAGAGAGAGAAAGAGAGAGAGGCAGAGGGAGAAGCAGGCTCCATGCAGGGAGCCAATGTGGAACTCGATCCTGGGACTCCAGGACCACACCCTGGGCTGAAGGCAGCACCAAACCAATGAGCCTGTTAAGGATAATCTATATAACAAGATGGATTCTGATTTAGAAGACAATAATGATATTAAGAAAGGTTCTTCCTTGTTTTCTTAAAAATGCTGAACCTAGGGGCACTTGGGTAACTCAGTGGTTAAGTGTCTGCCTTCATCTCAGGTCGTGGTTCCTGGGACAGAGCCTCACTTTGGGCTCCCTGCTCAGCAGGAAATCTGCTTCTCCCTCCTCCTCTGCCTGCCACTCGTGCTCTCTGTCTTTCTCTATCAAATGAATTAATAAAAGTCATTTAAAAAATGCTGATCCCTATCCTAAGGGTGCCTGAGTGGCTCAGCCAGTTAAGCATCTGCCTTTGGCTCAGGTCATGATCTCAGGGTTCTGGGATGGAACCACTTGAGGGGCTCTCTGCTCCGTGGGGAGCCTTCTTTTCCTTCCCCCCTCAGTCCCTTCCCCTAACAGTTATGCACATGCCTGCTTTCTCAAATCAATAAATAAAATCTTTTAAAAAAATGCTGAATTTTATCCTATAATAAATGGAAAGCTACTAGATTATTTTAAAAAACATTGGGGGTTCACAATCACACTTTTACTTTACATGGCTGATTTTAACAATAATTTAAAGGATGGATTTAGACATGGGGATAATAATAAGGATAGGTGAAAAATCACAAAATATTATAGTTGTCTAGAGGTGAAATGATGAATCCCTTAGCAGAAATGTTCTATAATGTGTATTAGAAAGAACTCTGTTTCGGAATTTCAGCTTAGGCCAGAGAGGTTAATTAGACCCAAAGTATGGAAGACTTTTCATACAGCAACTGATTCCATTCAAGATAAGTAGAAAACAACTGTGTTCAATTATTTTTTCCTGATTGTCTGTTATGCTTCCAAAATGATCGCTGTGCCATTGTGTATGGACATAGGTCATTTATGTACGCAATTATTCCTCCAAGATACTCTTCTTTGGAGATGATTTATAACAAATCCATCAATGCATTGTTGTGCTCTAAAGAAAATGTATTCCTCAAGCATCAAGTCATATCCTGTCTTTATAAATGATGCTGCAAGAAAAAGCTCTAACTGCATGATGTATCTTCAAAGTCTTAAGACAATTTATTATGGTGGATTTGATTTTAAAATGGAACCATAAATTACATACAGCACTAAAAATTATAAGGTTTAATGATGAGCTTTACGGTAACTCTCATCTGAGACAAATGTTGCCATAAAAATCTAAATCAGCATTTAATGAATTGACAGAAGCTGGAGAATATGAGAGCAGTGCTAGTTGAGAAAGGTTTAAAAGACCTGTAGAGAGAACCCAGGTCAGAAGGTAAAAATCTGCACCTCCTCCGGTCAACCCCCTGGGCACAGAAAGGCTCTCAAATCCCATTTCTTCAAGGTATGTAAAAGCCTCTGCCACTGAAGGGACCGTCTTGATCTGTGCAGGAACTAGCCTTTCATTTTTTAATGCTCCAAATGAGACAAAGAATTAGTAGCTGAAGCATCTGTTCCTGCACATGCCGAACAAAGGATAAATCCTGTATTTAGTGTAGTTGCACACAAAGGAAAGAATGATCCAGAAATGTAAATCATCAAAAAAAAAATTTCCTGGAGTGTTAATAACAGGTCAGTAATTACTCTGTAAAGGAAAGAGACAGAGTTCTATGGAGAATCCGACCCACCCTGTTAGACACCCACGTTGTTTTCTTTGGAGAAAGTAATTTAATTTCAATGGGAAATTATGGTTTCTGGCTGCAATCTCTATTAAATATTTAATTAAAGTTAATGGAAAACCTCCTTTTAAAAAAGCAATCAAACACTAGAATGCTAGAAAATGTGTTTTACCTCCGTTTGGCTGTTACCTTTTAGAAAATAACAGATCATAATTGTCCTTGATGTTAGGAAAAATCCAAATGGAAATATATTAACCGTGTCATCTTCCAAAGCTGAGTTATATGCAGGAAGGGAAATAATCTATTTTTCAAATAATATAGAACATAATTCTTTATGACAATATTTTATAGGGAAATGGAGAAATTTCAGTAGTGGTTATTTATGTTATTATTCCCTTTTGGTTTGGCCCATCTAAAGGCATTAAGTATGCAGGGGAATTTTATCTGGTTCAGATGGCAAGATAAGTGAAAGGATTTCATTGTAAAAAGTGCTCAGTGAGCCAAGCTTCAAAGGATAATGAGTATCTAGTACCTCCTTGGATATTAAATTAAGACTTCTCTCCTTTCTTTGACAGAGCCAGGAGGAAATCTGCACTTTCAGTCTTCTGGACTTGTAGGTATATTTAGAAACTCACAAAGGGAGAAATTCAAAGGCCTGAATATGTCCTTTCACCTCCCAAACTGTGAGCAGTGGGATGGGAGTGGTGACTGGTTTTGTTTTTATTTCTGTTTTTTTTTTTTTTTTTAATTTTAAAAACCAATACAAACAAGATCATGCCCATCCTATTTGTTTTTGAATCAGCAGCATCCAGTACAGTGACTCTCAGAGTATGAGCTCAATAAGTGCTTTTTAAAAAAAAGATTTTATTTATTTATTCATGAGAGACACTGAGAGAGAGAGAAGCAGAGACATAGGCAGAAGGAGAAGCAGGCTCCCCCAGGGGAACCCGATGGGGGACTCGATCCCAGGACTCCAGGATCATGCCCTGGCTGAAGGCAGACACTCAACCATGGAGCCACCCAGGCATCCCAATGCTTTTGAATAAATAAATATCTTTTAACCAGAGTTTTTTATATTAGAAATAGATGACTTTTAGGGATGCCCAGTGGCTGTGTCAGTTGAACCTCTGCAGTGGCTTAGGTCATGATCCCAGGGCCCTGGGATCAAGCCCTATATCAGACTCCTCTCTGCCCTTCCCCCTGCTTGTGCTGTCTCTTGCTCGCTCGCTTGCTCTCAAATAAATAAATAAAATATATATTTTAAAAATAATAGATGGGTTTTATACAGTGCTCTAATATAAGGTATGTGTGTAAATGTTTAAAGCTCCATTGAGTCTCTTAATTTTCTTTTTTCTAAAATCATGATAACACAGAGGAATTGGAGGGATGAATGCATGCCTATAAAACAGGCAAAACAGTCCACTAAAGTAACTGGAAGAAAAGAATGGCATAAATGTTATAAAGAATCACTGTTATTTGATGTCAGCATTTATAGGTTTAGTCCACGTAGCGGTGTAGAAACAGAGAAGGGGAAGCAATACAAGAAAGATGAGTGAGACTATTGTAGTGTTCAGGTTACCATCCTTTCTCCCACTGAAATTACTCCTCTGCATTTTATCAGGCTAGAAATTGACTGGCCACATCTGAAAATTAGGAAGTGAACTTTTCTCTGAAAACTTGCAAACTCCCATTTTCTCTAGAATAGAGATAATTAGGTGGACTTCCTTGTCCCACTTCTCTTAAATTGGACTTAACTCAAAACCTATTATGTTAGTAGAGTATTTAATTGAGAGAAGTATTTCCCAATCTAGTAAGAATGTGAAAACAAGACGTCAAGGACAAAAGGCAAGCTTTGTGGCAGGTGGAAGTGGAGGACAGAAATGAGATAAGAAGAGAATGGGCTAAGAGGTTAATGTGTCACCAGAATAGAAGTTCAAGTAAGAAAACACAGAAAAGAAAGTTTGAGAAAGAAGAGCAAGAAGGAGAGAAGAGTAAATAATAATGAAAATATAGGTACAAGTGCAGACAACTTTCAAAGAGGCAAAATGCTTTATCTTTTTTTAAAAAGATCAACTATAAAATGAAACATTTTAGCAATATATTTTAAAGAATTATTTGATGTATTTGGGAGAAAAATGTTTTGAAAAGTTGCTTATGACTCAGTGTCCTAGAATCAATACTCTCATTAAAATCAGAAATAATCAAAAACACAGAAATTTTGACAAACATTTATTCTTACTGGGGGTATATGTAGAATGGGAAGACCTACTTTAAATCCTACTGATCCTTTTTACCTTAAGGAGGAGCCCTGAAAGCAGGCAAGCTTTGAGTCATCCCATTTTCTTCATCCACGCATATCCCTGTGATTCCTGTTGAGTTGACATACCTCCAATCATAGCCCATTTCATTCATTTTTCTCTTTTGTATCATTTGAGGATAATCCTAGGCCATCCCATCATGAAAATCTTAATTGGACCTTTTACATTCCTTCTAAATTCTATGCAGTCTCATCTTCACACAGCTACCACCAGATCTTTAAAACTATAAAATATATTACATTAATTCCTTATTTTGAAACTATTCAGTGATTTTCCAATCACACCAAAGAGAGTCAAAGCGCTTTCTTCTGACTTACAAAGCTTCATGGATTGCAATGCTGTTTACAATCACCTGTTTTTCTCCTCTATAAGACTATGCTATTCCTATCTTTGTCGCACTTGCTCTTAGGGGACATACATGTACCCCCTTCTATTGCTAAGCTTGGAAATCCACACATTCTTGGGCAAAGGAGTCATACGCGAACACAGAAACCTAAGAACATAAGCTATAAAAGAACAAGGTATAGCACCTACCCCTGTCTTTTCATTCAATTCCAATGCCTATCCATTCATGCCATAGCCTAAAAACTAATCAATTTGTATCATTTATTTGTGAGACCCAGGGAGCATAAATTAAAATATCAGGGTCTACACTACAGAGTGCACCATAGGACAGCAGTTTAGTATTCTCCTCACTTTAATGGCAAATGTTAGAGACTTTGTCCTATGGAGGGCTTCAACACACTGTTGGTCAAAATGGCAACACAGGTAGTGTTGGTGGAGTGCACAGACTTTATTTCGTGAGCAGAGAGAGAAGACAGCGAATTTAAAGGCAAAGCATTCATGTTTGGGGGAATTAGCTGCAAGGGATTACTGAAACAAAAGAGGAAGAACATGTCAAAAAAAAAAAAAAAAAAGACAACTAAGGCATCTGAGTGGTGCAGTGGTCTGGGTTTCTGATTCTTGGTTTCAGCTCAGATTGTGACCTCAGGGTCATGAGACTGAGGCCCATGTAAGCTCTGTACGCAACACACAGTCTACTTAAGACTCTGCCCTTTCTCCCATCTCTGTCTCTCTTTCTAAAACTATAAATCTTTTTTTTTAAGATTTTATGTATTCAATTGAGACAGAGAAATACATAGAAAAAGAGAGAGAGAGAGAGAGAGAGAGCATGAGCAGGAGGAGAGGCAGAGGCAGAGGGAGAAGCCAGGAGCCTGACGTGGGTCTCGATTCCAGGACCTGGGGATCATGACCTGAGTCAAAGGCAGACTTAATGAACTGAGCCACTTAGACACCCATAAGTAAATATTAAAAACCAAAAACAAAAAAAGGGACATGGCATCTGACATCAGAGTTGAAGAGAAAATAACCTCTGATGAGTCTCCAGAACTGTATGAATATGTATTCATGTATTCATTCCTTCTTTTTTTTTTTTTCATTCCAAAGGGGCTCAAACCACAGAATTCTTTCTTATAAGGATTGAGACTAAATTATTTTCCCGTGAGATGAACAATAACATAAACATTTAGACCAATCTGTCCTATTATATATTATTATTATTATTACCAAAGCCAACTTCACCTGAATGAGGTATGATCAAGATTTTACTAAACTTCCGGCAGCAAAAGAATTTTATTTTACTTGTGTGCTGTTTGGTAAATTTTATATTAACATTTACTTTATCCAACATTTAAAGTAAATGGGCTGCTGTGATTATCCAAAACAACAGTCTGAAGTTTAAGGGACTCTTTTAAGTAAATCTGAGTGAGAATGTTCATAAGTGCTTGTGAATTGAAGCTGCAAGTGGCTTAATCTAAATCACAGCATGGGTAATTGCAGTAAATCCTCTGCACATAGCCAACAATTCACCAGAGGCCAGATCTGTGACAATCTTGTTCTCTAGCCTGGAATTGTGAATGGGGCTTCTTAAAAAAGGCATTTTGCATTTGTGAGCTCATAGTGACTTTAATTTCTGATTACAGTATCTCTAAATTTAAAAAAAAATATTTGTTTCATCAAATAAAATAGAGATCACTATTTTTCTTTAATGATAATTAATGATAAAATGATATTTAAAAATACTTGAAACGTAGTCTGATTTAAGCTGTCATAAGTGCTTTAAGCAATATTCAGGCCTATTTTTTTAATGTGAATACTAAAATGTTTAAATTGATGGGCTAGGTTAACTACGTCATGAATTGAAGGTAGGAACTGAAGATTTAAGTAAGTGGCCTTGTCATTTTATAGAGTACTTAGAGCAAATGCAGAAAGCGATTCCTGATGTCAATACTGGGCTACAGACTAGTTTCATCACACAGCAAATATGAATGGTATAAACATCAATAAATTATTAAACAGTACGTGCATTCTTGCATTTTGGGGCATGTGGTATGCAACCACTGTGTGCCAGATGCCATGTGTCTAAACAATTGGTGAATCAGAAGATAAATGAATCTTGGCTCATGATATGTTTTCCTCTATTTTAAGGGGGCTGGACACACTGCTGAGGATAGAATGGATATATGACATGATTAGATGGGGATTATGTCAATTTGAAAGAAGAAGTTTACTATAGAATATGTGCCAAGATATACCAGAACTGGGTAAGTGCCAATTTCCAAAATGGTTTTAAAACATTGTTAGAGAAAATTTAACCTGATCGGGTAAGGCTGTTAAATACATTTATCACCAATGCTATATGCTAATCGCTCCATCCCACTAATGTCAACTTTCAATATAAAATAGGGATTTTTTTATTGGCCCATTAGCATCAAATATTACAATCTTGTGGTCAAAATATGTATTTTAAGAGTTTGCGTGTGAACTGTCTCTCTTCCTCAGCCAGCACTCATTTCTCTTCAACTCACTGTATTTCAACCCTGTATCATCAGTACTTGCTGGTGATGACTAGATACTAATTAGCATTAACAGCCTCGAGAAAGCCCATAACACATAGTGATATGTTGACACATGTTCTTTTGCTGCTCTTGCAGATCTTTTTCCCCTTCGGTTTGATTTTGTTAGATATTGTCAAATTTATTGCATTATCTTGGATTTATTTTGTTATTTTGTTATTGTTAACTGTGAGAGGTTCTATACTACTCTTCTCAGTTTTAGGATGAGAATTGAATTTAAGCCTTAGACCCCCTGTGCTGTGATTGTTAGATCCATTAAAGCAGGAGTCTTCTGTTACTCCTAGATGTTGACATATATGAACTAATATACCTAGTGATGGGACCTGATTCCCACTCATTGTCATTTACAGTGTTACTGTCACACTGTTAGGTTCCCAGAGCACTGAGCATAGCACAAAATAATACCAGTAAGGATTTGACTTGTCAGGACAAATCTCAGCCTCTAATTTGTTGGCAAAGCGTGATGGGCACGCAAGTATGTATAAAGATTGTATACAAACCCGCTGCTTCTTTATAGCCCATGCTCTATTTCTTCCATAGACATTTCCCAATATATTCTCAGTCTCTTAAGTCTTTTTGAATCTCCCTCTCTTTCTTTTTCTCTTTCCACCTCACTGATAATTCTACACTACATCTAAGATGTAACAGTTAGAACTCTAAATAGAGAGGCATATACGTCAGAGGTGCTGAGTTTACAGTCCAAGAGGTTGCTGACAAATTTTCCTAATAATAAATAGACTGCCTTGAAGGAACAGAGGCCACGTATACTTCTCCCAAAATAAGAGTAGACAAAAAATAAGATGAAGATCTGGAGTGTTCTCTCACGTCAATGTTAAGGTAGGTTTGTACATTGCCGAATCCTCACTAACTTGCAAATTTCCCCAAGTGTGTCCCTTCCTACCCACAGATCCAAGCTGGGCTCTCTATCTAAGATCTTAGCCGGGCTGGTTACTCAGAAGAAAACTTATATTGAGCTGAAATGTCAAGGCTTAATTCTGTGGTTTGTAGGATGCTTTTAAAACTCGACTGTGGTATGTGATGTGTATCCCTCAGCTGCTTTTGAAGCATATTTTCACATGGTAAACTTCTAGTAAACCTCATCTACTTTCTCCATATTTCTTCATGAGGGTCTGACTGTCATTAAAAATTCTAATACACAGATCAGCTTATGCCTGTGAAACATGATATCGAGAAATAGCAGAGAGCGAATCAATAATTCAACAAAGCGTGCAAGACAGTATACCTAAGTTCTAGTCTACAGAGGCCATTTTATATCCTTTAAAGTTTTGGGTTCTGTAGGCAAAGCCTATTCCCTCTCTGTCTCTTCCTTCCACATCCATCCTGGGATGATGAACCAGGAAATGCAATCACACACTTAAACACATGACACTATGAAGTAGGGAAATGCAGCTTTTACCATGATCAGCAAAAGGGACTGAAGACACCGAGAGTGGAAGTTGTACAAATTGTGCATAAATCCACTAGCCCTAACCATCATGTAAAACACAAAGACCAATAAGCAAAATACAAATTACAAGACAGATACTAACTTTATATATTTCCTGTGGATAAAAGAAAAGCTTAAGGGACTTAAGGATTTTTTTTTCCTTAAACTACAATTATTTCTGAGCATCCATGTGGCCCTGACAAAAGAAAAGCAAAATACAAACCCAAGATGAAAAACAGGCACATATATGATCTCAAACACAGGGGAATGAAATGTGAAAAACAGCTTTTTTTTTAATGAACTCTTTTGAGAGTAGTACATGGACATATAGTTGTTGGGATTCAATTTATACCACTTCTTATCTGCACCATAAGTGCTCTTTTTAATTGCTGGACATTTCTAAATTCATGAAATTACTTTGCTATTAGAGATGTTTTCAGATATTAAGGGAAAAAAGTTTTTAATTCTTTGTGTCTCTACAAAAATATAATATTCCAGATATCAGATTATTTTATCCCCAAATTGGGGAACTCTGAGGCTCCTGTTAAGGAAATGCATTGTCAGGTCCCATGAAGCCTTTTGGTCATGGCTTAATCAGTATTAATAACCTTGCAGTGTGACGAACCTTAAAGTGGTCATGTGATTATATTGTATGATGCCTGTGCAGGGACTAAATCTTGAGAGATTAAAAAAAAAAAAAAAAGTACAGTCAGAAACAGAGGTGAGAATTAATCTATTCTGAAAAGAATGCAAATGAGATAGTTGGGGTCAAATAAGTAAAAGATGAAAGAAGTATGAAGCATACAAGCTTACCTGCTGTGAGAAGCCTACCTATATGTTTAATGTTTTTTTCAAGTCACTTCCCAGTCATATTGTCATCTTTTTGGTAAATAACCTAACATCAATGATTTTTTTAATTTGACCTCCTGGGTTACTCTCCCACACTCAGCTCAAACTGCTCCTCCTAACTTTCACTATCTCAGTAAATGGAGACTCTTATCCTCCAAGTGTTCTGGACGAAACCCTTAGAGCCACCCATGACTCTCTTCTTCTTTCATACTTTACATTCCATCCACTTGCAAATTATCTAAGCTTTACTTTCAATATTATTAAAATATATGCAAGGAGTGAACACTTCTCATGATCGTCCCTGCCTCTGATCTTCCTCTGATCCAAGTCATCATCAACAGTCAATGGGATTATGGAGGTAGCCTCCCAACTGGTCTCACTCTTCCCCTCTGGCCTTCCTTTCCTTCTTCTCCATCTCCCTGCCTCACTATCTCAACTCAGTCAGAACAATTTTGTTATAGCATGAGGAAGATCCTTCACTCTGCTATATTCTACCTCCCACCTCCAGCCCCACTCTAAGAAACCATGTCCTACTCCATTACTCTTGTTTATTCCACTGCAGGCGTATTAGTTCACTTAAACAGCACTGATGATTTCTTTATTTCTGGAATACTACCTCCACCTCATTATCTACATGGTTCACTGCCTCTGCTTCTTCTGGTTTGTTCACATGTCATCTTCTCAGCCAATTATTCCTTGATCATGGTGTTTAAGATTTTAATTCTGCTTCTGCTCAAGAACTCCCTACCACCATCTTCTTTGTTCATTTATTCATTTTTTTTCTATCTTAAACTTAAATATTCTGTTAAGGATAAAAAGTGTCTTTATATTTTCAAGGACAGTCCAGGTATTTTTTTTCAGTGGTAATATTTACTATAAATCAATTCTTTAGCAAATAACCTCTCTTTCTTCCTCTTCAACTATTATTCTTTTTGCTAAGTGCCTTAAAAGTTATAGATATTACCAAGTTATTTGGTTTTTATGTCTCTCCTCCCTAAAACATAAGTTCAATGGTAGAAAGGATTTTTGCCTCTTTTATTAACTCCAATATGCCCAACATTTAGAAATGTGCTTGGAATCCATTACTATTCTATAAAAAAGCTGAATTATGGCATTTTGGATTTTATTATTTTAGGGCATGATAATAGGTTTATTTTGTTTGTTCTTTCACTTAGTAAATTAGACTATTAGATGTCAGGTCTTGAGAAAAAAGGAGAACATGAACACAGGAAAATTTCAGGCTTCAAAAATTCCAGATATTTTTCTCTTGATATTTCTGCTGAAAGTATTAATGGATCACAATATCTCTTTCTTCCACTTCTGTCCCCAAACCTCCTGAGGGCAAAATTTTTACTGTTTGGGGTCATTTTTGTGGTCCTTTTACTGAACATAGGGCCTAACACTCATGGGAATTTAGTAAATATTTTGGTATGGATTAACAAGCCTTAGATATAGTCTTTATAAAATAAGGAGGCTTGTCTAAAATAGAATTCCTCAATTTGACAATATTGTTATTCTAGGCCATACACTGGATGCCAGCAGCATTCATATCAGCCTCTAGTAGTGGCAACCTAAAATGTCTCCAAATGCCCCTGGAAGCAAACTTATCTACAGTTGAAAATCACTGGTCTTGGAGATTCTAATATTTTGTAAAATACAACTTTGAACTTCTCATCAACTATTCTAATGGATCATCCAGTCTTCATACTCTCCCTTCTGCTATCCTGATTTCAGCTACCAAAGATTTGCTGTCATCCATATGCCAGAATAAAAAGATGAAACATCAGTGAGTTGTTCTACATTGCCCTGGTTTAAAGTTAATGAGTATAGCTTTAATGTTTCTGTACTCACTGCTCCTTTTAAATTATCTCTGCTATCATTCACTATTAAGGATATTGCTTCCTTATTATATGTGCAGAGGTGATATTTAAACTGCCAAGCTCGTTGAGGTGAATTGGCCTGCAGTTTGAGACAAGAAACTGTAATACATATCAAAAAGCTAATGAAATAAACACTTCATTTTCTCTGATATTATCCAGTTCTCAAGAGACTCTTGACTGGTAGTTTATCCCAGCATCAAACAAACATGGGATTGTCAAGATATCACAGCAAGAATATCAAACATTTTGTATTCATGCCTTCAGATTTGTGAAATAAAAATGAGTATAATGTCTTGTTTGTCAAGACATGTTGTGCCCATTGAGTGAAATAGTGCATATAAAGGGAAAAAGTCTATCAACTTTTTTCTTTTACGATGCTTCAAACAATTAATCAGCAAAAAACTGAAACTAGCTCTTCAGTGAAGTTCACTCTCTGGAGAACACCAATCAAATGATCCTAGAGACATTTCAATTTAGTGTTCTTCATGTTTCCATTAAGTTACAGGCAAATTGGAATGTTGTTAGCTCAATATATGCTGGCTGGGGAAGACCTAGCACATCTCTGAAGTCAATCATCAATTTGAAAGTATACAAGAAGTGAAAGATTTTCACCCTCATGTTCCTCTTTATCTATGCTTCCCTGTTACCCATGTCATAGCAGAACAATCATTAGTCAAAATTATGAACTAAAGTCAATCTAGGAGTAAAACTCCATTATTTAGATTTGTACTCTGGTTCCTATATCTATCATGATAAACTGGCATATGCTACTACAGCAAACAACCAACACAATCTTTAAAAAAAAATATTTTATTTGTTCATTTGAGAGAGAGAGAGAGAGTTAAAGAGAGAGACCATGAGTAGGGCTGGGGCAGAGGGAATGGGACAAGCAGACTCTGCTGAGTGGGGAGGCAACACAGGGCTCCATCTCAGGAACCTGAGATCAGGACCTGAGCCTAAGTCAGATGTTCAACTGACTGAGCCACCCAGGCAGGCCCAACCTCCATAATCTTAGTAGTCTAAAACAAAAAAGGCTTGTTTTTCTCATGGTATATATTCATCCTGAGTAAGTAGAAGTGTCTTTATATTTTCTTCATTTGGGATCCAAGGTGATGGAATCTTCACTATATGGAACACTGCTGACAGAGCATGTCAAACTATGAGCTAACACTTAATGGCCACATTTGGTTGGTCAATTCAAATTGCATGATTGTCCCTCATGTCAAGGGGCAGGAGAGGCAGGAAACCTTCCATGAGCATGCCAGTAGAAAAGAATGAGAAAGAAAATTCAATAGTAGTCAGGTTGCCTTGTCCTTCAGGAATGTTCTGCTCTATTGTCATAACTCCCATCATTTAAACAAAGCCCACATATGATCAATTTTTCTGCTTCTGAAATCTCTACAGTGATAGAAAAGAAAATGTAATGGATTATGTAATTTCAACAGAGGAAGAACTTCATATGTCAACTTCAGACAATGGGTTTTATTCATCTTTGTATCCTCAGCAACTATAGCAATGCCTGAAATGAAACTTAGAGGGACTCAATAATGCTTGTTGGGGGAAAAAAAGCAATGGATTAATAATTTTAAAAACAGTAAATTAATAGGATCTCTGAAATTTAAGTCTAAAAAAATGATGACATAAGTCCTTTAAAATCATATAGAAAATGAAAAATATACTATGTAAAAAGAATAGTATGCCAGATGATTTTTGGTTGTTTTTCCTGATAATATCAAAATCTTGGCCTTTAATATCTCTGCTATGAGTCTTACTATATATTCTCATCCTAGATAATATGGAAGAATCATTAGAAGAAAAGCCACATCCATAGCTTTTTTTTTTTTCTATTGTGGTACGGACAACACTTTGATCAAGGCTCATACATAATTGACAATTGGTGAAAATTTGTTGAATGATGTCCTTCGCTATTGAGACTGAAGATATTCTCCATATAATTATAATCCCCAAATCTATAGATCCAATCTACATCTCTTTCTTAATCTCAAATGTGTATATATACATATTTCTCAGATATGTGTGGGTATGTACATATGTGTTTGCATACATATGGATACTCAGATATAGACATCTATACTAGGCAATACCACTTGCTATTCTATGGACAGCTCAAATTATGAAAGTCCCAAACTGAAGGTGCTAATTATACCTCCTTCAAACCTGATCTTTACTCTCACCCTTACTTCATGAAAAGCACTACCAGTGACCCACACCTGAAGTCTGAGCATTATTTTTGACTCTTTCCTCATTATTACTTCCCACAGTCAACCAATCAGTATGGACTGTCCAACTACCTTTTCCCTATCTTTTCATTATTTCCTTCTCTCCACATTCCTTGCTGAATGCCAAGATTAAGCCACTGTTATTCTCATGTGATCAGTATAATATTTTCTTGATGCTTTATTCTTGCTTCCTTGCAATTTTCTCTCCAAGTGATACACAAAAATCTGATTATACCATTTTCCTAACATCATTCAGTAGCTTCTTTCTGTAAAAGAAAAATATTGTTATAAAATATGTTTGTTGAATTTTTATTTTTTTGTTCTTGTTTTCCCTCCCAGCTTTATCTCTAAATATCAGCAGATTTGACACCAAGTCAACAGATGAGCCTTTAGCAGTGGGGATTATATAAATCTTTGATGGCTTTGGCAACAAAAAGAAAATAAATTTTAATAGGAATGCAAATATTTTTCTCTCTTAATCAGTTCTTTACTTAAAAAGTTAAAAATAGAACTACCCTACAATCCAGCAATTGCACTACTAGGTATTTGCTTAAAGAATACAAAAACACTAATTCAAAGGGTTACAGGCATCCTGATGTTTATTAGCGGTATTATCTACAATAGGAAAATTATGGGACCATATACATCATATATCATATATATGGGTGTGTGTGTGTGTGTGTGTGATATTACTCAGCCATAAAAAAGAATGAAATCTTGTCATTTGCAGTGATGTGGATGGAACTAGAGAAGATAATGCTAAGTGAGGTAAGTCAATCAGAGAAGGACAAATACCATATGAGTCCACTCATATGTGGAATTTAAGAAACAAATGAGCATAGGGGGAAAATGAGAGAGGCAAACCAAGAAACAGACTCTTAACTATAGAGAACACTCTGCTGGTTACCAGAGGGGGAGATAGTGGAAAGATGGGCTAAATGAGTGATGGAGATTAAGTATGGCACTTGTGATGAGCACTGGTGTTGGATGTAAGTGTTGTATCACTAAATTGTACACCTGATACTAATATTACACTGTGTTAACTAACTGGAATTTAAATTAAAACAACAAGAATAGTTCTTTACTTATTCCTGAAAGAAAAACAAAATACTAGGAAAGTAGCTCTCTTAAAATTCACAGGCCAAAGCCCACTGGATTCTATGTTGTCAAACCATATCTGTCATTTATTTTCTTTGATGTTAGATCTGGAGTTTGGATATTAATCCATTTCTAAATTTCTATTGATTTTGTAATAACCTCTTTGAGGCACCATGGAAGGTGTCATTATTCCTATATTGCAGATGGAGGAATGGTAATTCTAGTGCATTAATTGATTTTCTCAAGGCCAGTTGATTATTCTATGAGAAGAGAAAGGAACATTTAGTTTCCTCATTGCTTTTTCCCACTCTATGTGGGAAAGTTTTTCTGGGAGATACAAAAGTAAAAAGATGAACTATTAGTTTCTACACCTTGGAAGATCAAATCTAGAGATGAAGGAAAAAGGAAATTACATAGACTAAAATGAAGATTGTGGTGAGAATTTGTCCTTAAAGAATTTCTTGTTTTTTATATATACACCATTCCTAAAAATAGATTTTCATTTCAGTATTCCTGGGACCCAAAGTGGTGGCTTTACACTTGTAGAATGAATAGTGAATATGTAAAAAAATAAAGATTGTGAGAAAAAAAAAAACATGATTATAATAAGGCTGTTTCCAACATACTTTTACATACATTAACTCATTTTTAATGATAATTTTACTTACCTTTACCTACATATTTTTCTGGCACTATAGTCAGTGCTCAGGTATATGATTGGCCTTAAATAATTTCTATATAAGTAAGAGAAAGACACACTGCCATCATGGAATATTAAATAGTTCTAGAAATTCTTTTTCTCAGTTTTGATAATATTTGTAATGCCTATTACCTCTAAGACCTATAGCTATCTTCCATTATGATCACTTAAGTTTATAGATAGATGATGATGATGATGATGATAGATGATAGATGATGATAGATAGATAGATAGATGATAGATAGATAGATAGATAGATAGATAATTAGGAAATATTTGTTGAATTATGGGTTTTACTTGAAATTCTATATTTGATTTTGGTTCTTTACCAAAAGCAATCTTGGGTTAATCATTTTCTCACTCCCATTAAAACTAAATTTTGGATACTCATTTAGAAAGTATATTTTGCTAGAATTTACAGTGAAAAGCAAAATTATTTTTAAAACTTAGAATACACATTTAACTACATTATATTTTAGTTTACAGTTCAACTATTTTATTTTGTTTCTCTTTGCATTTCTTAATTTCCTACTGAATTTAGAATATCTTAAACATGATTTGTATGGTAAGAGAGAAAATATCTAGGAAACATATGACTATAGAATATTCAATAGTTTTTGTTATAGCTTTAAAAATATTTCTCTTTAAATAGATATAAATCTATAAAATATTTATACTTGTAATCTTTGGGCATTTCCCCCCATTCTCTTGTGAAAATGAGATAAATATTTGATTGACAATTTGTGAATGTAACAATATGAAAGTATCTTTAAATCTGACAATGGAATTTGCAAATCACACCTTTTTTTTTTTTTTTTAAACTTACATGGCTGAAGTCACTTCATTTCTCTTCACTTAAATATTTTCTCTGGAAAATGAGAGAAATAATATTGACCTTAGTCACTTCTAACTAATAAAAATGATTGTCATGCTCTTAATAGATGCAAAGTGCTATGCAAATGCAAATGCTAAATGAGGCAATAAGTCTTATGGGATATTTTCTGCTCTATTAAAATGCTTAAATGTACATCTCCGTAAAAATCAGTTCACATTACTTCTAAAGATGTTCTATTAATGAAACCATGGTAAAGTGCATTGATTTTTGAATGAAAAGGTAGAGTACTCCTTCTATATAAAGCTAGCATATTTGAAAGACATTTGTAGCAGATGTCTGTTTTAAAATGTATGCCCCATGAGTGACTGGTAAAATACTGAGCAGGTCATTTGAACCAAAGACAAAACTGATTTTTTTTAAATAATGTTTGTTTCTATATTATAAAGATGTTTCTAATTCCAATATCACTTAATATCATTGATAAAAATAACTGACATTTATATACATCATTTAACAGTCCCTGGAAAATTTTCTTACCTAGTTTAGTTAGCACAAACAAAGGATTCTGAATGTAAAATTTGTGCAATTAGTTAATTGCCCTCTGTTGGTGCAAGACAATTTAGAATAACCTGGTTATTTATGAATAAAAATTAACACAGTACTATCAATTTTGAATGCCTAATATAGACCAATTCCCATACAATGGCCCCACCATGAAAGAGAGGTCATGATAACCATTTTACAAATGAACAAATGAGGCTTAGGAATGTCCTTCTCTGAGGACAATATATTATACAAATAACTAAAATTTCATTCTATGTCTATATAATTTGAAAAGCTTCTGGGTGGCTCAGTTGGTTAAGCAGCTGACTCTTGGTTTTGGATCAGGTTGTGGTCTCAGGACCATGAGACTGAGATTTATTTCAGGCTCCGTTCTCAGCACAGAGTCTGCTTGGGATTCTCTCCCTCTTTCTCTGCCCCTTCCCCCATTCGTGTGCTGTCTCTATATAAAATAAAATAAACAAAATATAAAAAAATAAAGCCTCTGGTTGTCTGTTTTTTTCCTGTTATAGAATTAATAAAGATAGTGAGAAGAAGTCCTTGATGGCATAGGAGTAGAAACCTTAGTTTCGTCTGGTCCCAGGAATTCAGCTAGCTAACTAATCAAAACATTCTGAACACCTGCAAATTCAACCAGAGATCTAAGAAAATAATTGCTACAGTTCTACAAATAGAAAAGCAACCACTTTTTGCAGGTAGGAGGTGCAAAGTGAATCCAAGACGATATAAGGTAAGATAAATCTTGGGAGGGAGCCTCCATAAGCTAGCTACTGGAAAGTGATATAATAGCAAAGTCAGAACTTTCAGAAATCTGCTCCAGTAAGGGGTCTCCCTGCCTGAAAGGTGCTCAGGTGGTGAGCTAGGAGCAGAATCCTAGGTGGGACAAGGTGGTCTCAGGATCCCTGGGATCACTTAAAAGAGCAGGGGTGCCTAAGTGTGGCAGAGTTCCTAGGCACTGGAGTGGGCAAGCCAGCTGCAAACACTGAGCCCAGGAGTGGGCTCTCAGCTGGGGGTTGCCATAAACCATGAACCACAGCACAGTCAGGTGACCACTCTCGGAGCAGGGGCCCAGCAAGTGGCAGTACCCACGTGAGAACCCCCCTCCCTCCCCTGGGAGAAGTGGTACAGGTGCACACAGGAGTCTATAGAAATTGGAGACTTGAAATGGTGTCACATGCTTGAGATAGAAGTGCTCAGTCACAGGCTGGGTGAGCATGGAGTGTGGAAGGAGCCCAGGGAGATGGGAGTGGCTGACCCCTTTCCCCTGAGGGTACACTGAGGAGTGGGGGCCATGAGCTTTCTGCTCCAAGGCTGGAGATTGGGAGGCTGCCATTTTTATTTTCAACCTGTAAAAGTACATGGAAAGCCTTCAGGAAACAAAAGCCACATAGAGAAATCCAGAGCAGATTAGTTAACCTAGACCCCTGGCAAGGGCAGTGCATTCCCCCCAAGGGCAAAGACACCTGAGAATCAGTGCAACAGGCTGCTCCCCAGAAGATTAGCAAGAACATCTAACTAAGACCCAGTTTATGGATCACACAGAACTACAAAACTCCAATGTTAGGGGAAAACTGTATATAGAATTCATGGTTTTTGTTTCTCACGATTCTTCAGTTTTTTTACTTTGATTTTTTCTATTTCCTTTTCAACCAATTTCTAATTTATCAACTTTTAAAATATTTTTATTTTACAGTTATGTTTATCCTTTCATTTTATTTTATGTTTGTGTATATACAGAGTTGTATATATATATTGTTATATATATATAATTATATATATAGTTATATATATAGTTATATATTGTTGTGTGTATTTTTATATATATATATATATATAGTTTTTTTATTTACAATTTTGGGATACAGGTTTCTTCTAAGAAACAGACCAAGAACCACTCAAATTATAGTGTATTACTTTGTTCTGTTCATCGGTCAGAGTATGTTCTTTTTTTTTTTTTTTTTTTTACTTTTTAATCTTTCATTATACTTAATTTTACTTTTGTACGTATGTAAAGTTTTCTGTCTTTATACTTTTAAGATTGTTTTCTAACAAATAGACCAAAATACACACAAAATCCAGGGTATTGCCTGTTCTGTTCACTTGTTTAATTTTATTCTCTCTCTCTCTCTCTTATTTAATTTAATTTAATTAATTAATTTATTTTTTTGGTTTGGGGTCTCTTCTGATTGTTTAGTGTATATTTTTCTGGGGCCATTGTTGCCATTTTAATACTTTGTTCTCTTTTTCATCTATTCTTCTCTGGACAGGATTACAAGACATAAAAACTCACCTCAGAAAAGAAGAACAAAAGGCAGTAGTGACTGCTGGTACCTAATCAGTAGGGATATATGTAAGATGTTGGAACCAGAGTTCAGAATAACAAATATAAAGGTACTAGCTGGGATTGAAAAATGCATAGAAGACACTAGAGAATCCCTTTCTGGAGAAATAAAAGAACTAAAATCTAATCAAGTCAAAATTAAAAAAGCTATTAATGAGATGCAATAAAAAAAGGCCCTAACTGCTAGGTAGATGAGGCAGAAGAGAAAATTAGTGATACAGAAAACAAAATGATGAATAAAGAAGCTGGGAAAAAGAGAGATAAACAACTAATGGATCATGAGGGGAAATTTTGAGAAAAAAGTGCTAACAAAAAGTGAAGAAATATTAGAATAGTTGGAATCCCAGAAGAAGAAGAAAGAGAGAGGAGAAGAAGGCATATTGGAGCAAATTATAGTGGAGAACTTCCCTAATCTGGGGAAGGAAACAGACATTCAGGTCCAGGAGGCACAGACAACCTCTCTCAAAATCAATAAAAAATAAGTCAACATCTCAATATATAATAGTGAAGCTTGTGATTTTCAGAGACAAAGAGAAATTAATGAAAGCAGCTCCTGATAAGAGGTCCATAACGTACCAGGGTAGAAACATTAGGCTGGCAGCAGACCTGGCAGGCTGGAAAGGACTGGCATGATATATTCAAGGTGCTAAATTAGAAAAATATACAGCCAGGAAAACCTTATCCAACAAGGCTGTCCTTCAAAATGGAAGGAGAGATAAAAAGCTTCTAGGTCAAACAGAAACTAAAAGAATTTGTGATCACTAAATCAGCCCTGCAAGAAATATTAAAGGGGATTCTTTAAGAGAAGAGAGAGCCCGAAAGTAACATAGATCAGAAAGGAACAGAAACAATATACAGAAATAGTGGCTTTACAGGTAATATATAGAACTAAAGTTCATATCTTTCAATAGTAAATCTGAATATAAATCGGGTTAATGCTACAGGGTATCTAAAGGATAAAAAAGCAAGACCCATTGATATGTTGTCTGCAAAAGACTCTTTTATTTTATTATTTTATTTTCAGATTTTATCTATTTATTTGAGAAACTAAGAGAGAGCATGAGACAGAAAGATCACAAGCAGGGAAGAAGGTAGGAGGGAGAGAAGCAGGCTCCCTACTGAGCAAGGAACCTAATGAAGGGCTCAATCCCAGGACCCTGAAATCATGGCCTGAGCCAAAGACAAATGCCTAACTGACTGAGCCACCCAGGTACCCCAAGAGACTCAGTTTAGATTAAAATCCAGATTTTTCTTCTGTGTCAGAAGAAAACTGGGGTACCAATTCTTATATGAGTCAAATTAGATTTTAAACCAATGACTGCAATAAGAGATGAGGAAAAACATTGTCTCATAATTACTAGGTCTATACAATAAGAAGATCTAACATTTATAAATATTTGTGCCTCTACCATGGGAGCAGCCAATTATATAAACCAATTAAAAACAAAATTAAAGAAATGCATTGATAATAATACATAATAATAGTAGGGGACTTTACCACTCCATTTACTACAATGGATAGATCACATAAGCAGAAGATCAACAAGGAAATAAGGTTTTTGAATGACACACTGGACCAGATGGACTTCATAGAGCATTCCATCCTAAAGTAACAGACTATACAATCTTCTTGAGTGCACATGGAACATTCTCCAGAACAGATCACATATTGGTTCACAAATCAGGTCTCAACTGGTACCAGAAGATTGGGATCATTCCCTTGATATTTTCATAACACAATGCTTTAAAACTGGAACTTGGGACACCTGAGTGGTTCAGTCGGTTAAGCATCAGCCTTCAGCTAAGGTCATGATCCCAGACTCCTGGGATTAAGCCCGTCATCAGGCTCTTTGCTCAGCAGAAGTTTGCTTTTCCCTCTGCTTGTACTCTCTCTCTGTCAAATAAATAAATAAAAATCTTAAAAAGAAGAAAAAAGAAACTGGAACTCAATCACCAGAGGAAATTTGAGAAGAACTCAAATAAATGGAGACTAAATAGCATCCTACTAAAGAATGAATGGGTCAACCAGGCAATCAAAAAAGGATTTACAAAAAAATCATGAAACAAATGAAAATTAAAACACAGCTGTTCAGAACCTTTGGGATGCAAAAAAGGGTGGTCCTAAGAGGGAAGTATATAGCCATTAAGCCTTTCTCAAGAAACAAGAAAGGTCTCAAATGCACAATTTAACTTTACACCTAAAGGAGCCCGGAATAAAATAGCAAATTAAGCCTAATTCAGCAGGAGAAGAGATTTAATAAAGATTAGAGCAGAAATCAATGAAATCGAAACCAAAAGAACAACAGAACAAATCAACAAAAGTAGAAGCTGGTTCTTGAAAGAATTAATAAGATTGATGAACCTCTGCCCAGACTTATCAAAAAAGAAGAGAAAGGAACCAAATAAATAAAATCATGAATGAAAGACATAGATCACAACCAACATCAAAGAAATACAATTATAAGAACAATATTAGGAACAAATATATGCCAATACATTAGGCAATCTGGAAGAAATGGATGCATTTCTAGAGATGTATAAACTACCAAAACTGAAACAGGAAGAAATAGAAAACCTGAACAGATCCATAATCAGCAAGGAAATTGAAGTTGAAAAAAAAAGAAAAGAAGACGACGAAGAAGAAGATGAAGAAGAAGAAGAAAAAGAAGAAGAAGAAGAAGAAGAAGAAGAAGAAGAAGAAGAAGAAGAAGAAGAAAAAGAAATCTCCCAGCAAACAAGAATCCAGGGCCAGATGGCTTCCCAGGGGAATTCTACCAAACATTCAAAATGGAATTCATACCTATTCTGAAGATGTTTCAAAAAACAGAAATGGAAGGAACACTTCTAAACTCTTTCTATAAGGCCAGCATTGCCTTGATCCCAAAACCAGACAAAAACTCCACCAAAAAGAATTACACACCAATATCCCTGATGAATGTGGATGCAAAAATTCTCACCAAGATACTAACCAATAGGATCCAAAAGTACATTAAAAGTATTATCACCAGGACCAAAGTGGGATTTATCCATGGGCTGCAAGGGTGGTCCAACACCCACAAATCAATGTAATATATTGCATTAATAAAGGAAGGACACAAGCATATTATCCTCTTAAGAGATGCAGAAAAAGCATTTGACAAAGTATAGCATCCTTTCTTGATTAAAACTCTTCAGTGTAAAGATAGAGAAAACCATACCTCATTATCATAAAAGTCATATCGGAAAATCTCACAGTGAATATCGTTCTCTGTGAGGAAAAATTGAGAGCTTTTTCCCTAAGGTCAGGAACATGACAGGGATGTTCACTATCACCACTGCTATTCAACACAGTACTAGAAGTCTTAGCCTCAGCAATCAGACAGCAAAAAGAAAACAAAAATGTCACCCAAAATGGCAAAGAAATCAAACTTTCACTCTTTGCAAATGACATGATACTCTATGTGGAAAACCAAAAAGACTCCACCCCAACATTGCTGGAACTCATACAGAAATTCAGCAACGTGGCAGGATATAAAATCAAGGCATAGAAATCAGTTGCATTTCTATACACTAACAATGAGACTGAAGAAAGAGAAATTGAGGAATCAATCCCATCTACGATTGTACCCCAAACCATAAGATACCTAGGGATAAACGTAACCAAAGAGGCAAAGGATCTGTACAGAGAAAACTATAGACCATTCATGAAAGAAATTGAGGAAGAGAAAAAAAATAATAAATTGAGGAATATATAAAGAAATTGAAAAATGTTCCATGTTCCTGGATTGGGAGAATAAATATTGTTAAAATGTCTATGCTACCTAGAGCAATCTATATATTCAATGCAATCCTATCAAAATACTTCAACTTATTTCAAAGAGTTGGAACAATCCTAAAATTTGTATGGAACCAAAAAAGACCCCAAATAGCCAAAGGAATGCTGAGAAAGCAAACCAAAACTTGTGGCATCACAATTCTGGACTTCAAAATCTATTACAAAGCTGTAATCATCAAGACAGTATGGTACTGGCACATAAATGGAAAAATAGATCAATGCAACAGAATAGAGAACCCACAAATGGACTCTCAACTCTATGGTCAACTAATCTTTGACAAAGCAGGAAAGAATATCCATTGGAAAAAAGATATTGATCTTTTCATCAGATGATGTTGAGAAAATTGGACAGCCACATTCAGAAGAATGAAACTGGACCATTCTCTTACACCAGACACAAAGATAAACTCAAAATGGATGAAATACCTAAATATGAGACAGGAATCCATCAAAATCCCTAAGGAGAACACAGAGAGCAACCTTGTGCTCTGGAGAACCTCGGCTGCAGCAACTTCTTGGTAGACACATCTCCAAAGGCAAGGTAAACAAAGGTAAAAATGAACTATTGGGACTTCATCAAGATAAACAGCTTTTTCACAGCAAAGAAAACAGTCTACAAAACCAAAAGACAACCAATAGAATGGGAGAAGATATTTGCAAATGACATATCAGATAAAGGGCTAGTGTCCAAAATCTATAAAGAACTTATCAAACTGAACAAAGAACAAATAATCCAATCAGAAAATGGGCAGAAGACATGAGCAGATATTTTTCCAAAGAAGACATACAAATGGCCAACAGACCCATGAAAAAGTGTTCAACACCACAGGGCATCAGGGAAATACAAATCAAAACCGCAATGAGATACCACTTCACACTGGAGTGGCTAAAATTAGCAAAACAGGAAAAGATATGTTGGGGAGGATGTGGAGAAGGGGCAACCCTCTTTCACTGTTGATGGGAATGCAAGCTGGTGCAGCCACTCTGGAAAACAGTATGGAGGTTTCTCAAAAAGTTGAAAATGAAGCTACCCTATGATCCAACAATTGTACTACTAGGTATCTAACCCAAAGATACAAATACACTGATCCGAAGGGGCACCTGCACCCTAATGTTTATAGCAGCAATGTCCATAATAGCCAAACTATGGAAAGAGCTCAGCTGTCCATCAAAGTTGAATGGATAAAGAGGATGCGGTCTATATACACAATGGAATACTACTCAGCCATCAAAAAAGAATGAAATCTTGCCAATTGCAATGACATGGATGGAACTAGAAGATATTATGCTAAAGGAAATAAGTCAATCTGAGAAAGAGAATTATATGATCTCTCTCATACATGGAATTTAAAAATAAAATAGGATCACAGGGGAAAGGAGGGAAAATTAAAATAAGACAAAATCAGAGAGTGAGAAAAAGCATGAGAGACTCTTAATCATAGGAAACAAGCTGAGGGTTGCTGGAGGAGAGAGAGGTGGGGGGATGGTATAACTGGGTAATGGACACGTATGTGGTATGTGATGTAATGAGGAGGATATGATGTAATGAGCACTGGGTATTATATGAGACTGATGATTCACTGAACTCTAAACTAAAATACATCATGTCAATTAATCATATCATAAATAAATAAATAAATAAATAAATAAATAAATAAATAAATAAATAAAATTTTCAGTTGAAAAATATAGTGAAAGCATATACCTTCATATGTGGATAAAGAATGAAGCATATACCTTTACAGCAACATCTAGACTAGTATTTGACCAAACAGTCAAGCACCAAAAGAGAAATTGACACAAAAAAATTAACCATCTCATACTTCTGTCATACATGAGAAAATATAGATTAAGTGATTTTCACAATGTCATACAGCTTTTAAGTGACAAAGCCAAAATTCAAAATCTGGCAGATTATTCCAGAGTCTGAATTTTTAACTACAACTCTAGTTGACCCAGTCCTCCTGCATTCTGTTTGCCTTTCAACTCAATGGAAGGTGAGAGGGGGGGAAAGTGACATTTGGGGCTTCCATGTGATCCCTTGGGTAGGTGATGACATTGCCCTTATTTAGTTGTATCAGAGATGTTAATTAGGAATGTTTAAGAAAAGTTGTCCATTATTGAGGGTGATTAAAAGACACATTTGATAATCACTTGTTGCAAATGCATGGATACATAAAAGAATCAGGGTAGGTAGCCAAGGTGCATCCCTTCCAATTCTGAAGAGTCTGTGTCATGAACTTGTGAAGGCCTCCTTCACACCCAGCAATCACACAGAGAAAGGGAACATGAAATCCCGTCACAGAAGTGCAACAAGGGACTTCCTTGTTGATTAAGTCCCTGTCTATTGTGGCTTTGCATATTTGCCTTTTTTTTTTTTTTTTTACTTAGATACCGAAGATATCACAATCAAACGAAAAGAAGGATGTTTTCAAGTGGCCAAATAATGCACAGAAATCTTGTTATATGCTTTGTTACATTAAATTAAATGGCAGTGCATGATAATTAATTGGAATGGTGACTGAAAATAAATGTTTGTTGTTATCATTAGCATATAATTGGTTAACGTTATCTATCACTTTTTAAATTTATATAAATAATATGTAAATAATCAAAACGTATTGCCTTTCAATTTTAGTTGTTGTTTTTATTGTTTTCTAGTTTGGATGTTAACAAAAAGATAACTAAAAACTAAAGTCTGGTTACCAACAGTCTCAATTGAAACTGAAAGCAGTGTTTTGTATTTCTATAAAATATTACTTTACATTGTGTTTTCAGAATGTAGATGGAAACTGGCTATGAGATTCTCTTCTAAAGCTAGTTTAAAAACTGAAGTTGGAAAAAAAAAAAAAACTGAAGTTGGGAGGTTTTACAAAAGCAACACTGAGAGAACTTTTTGTGATGCCACTGTATGTTGTTAGGTTTTGTTCAAGGGACTTAACGAACCCTACCCATCAGGAAGAGACTTGTGTTGACAAATTATTTTCAAATCTTGCTTCTGGATCCCAACTTAATGAAATTCAAATCTCTTAGACTTCATCTGTTTTGCTTCATATCTATTAACCTTTTTTGACTCCAGAATTACCAGGGGAAAATTTACCTCCATTTTATTCAGAGATTGCATTTAACCCGTTCCCTATGAATACTACTTGCCAACATCCTATCTCTTAATTTTCAATGCTCTGTGATCATTTGGTGAAGATATAAGCTATATACAACCTTTACAAAAACAATCTTTTATTTTTTAAGGTATGTTGACTGCCTTATATTTATGCACATTTCTCACAATCACAGTGACTTGAATACGTTCACAAATTTCTGGGACTTCTCATTTTTAATTGTAGACCTTTAGGAGGATACATCAACCTCCCCTTCCATTGTGAACACCGTGGAATGCAGGAAAATATGAGTTTAAGGACAGGGAGAGAACATGGGAGCTGAAAGAAATGACTGAGCTAACAGAACTTGAGCTCACCCATCCAGTGGTTGGTCAAGCTCAATGCATCTCAAGAAGAATCAACTATGAATCTGCTTCAAATCCAGATTTCTAGATTTTATCCCTAATAATTTAAATCCATTAGTTCTGATGAAGGCTCTGAAATTTGAATTTTTAAATAGCTCTAAAGGTGAGTCATGAACTAGCTTAGAAAAAAAACTTACTTAGTGGTAGAGGCCCTTCGTCTTCAAAGTCTTCCCTTAGCTCAGAGAGTTTTTGTTTCACTTTTAACAAGAAATAAAAACTACAAACATTCATTGTATCTTCTGTTCTACCAGAGTTAATATGACCAAGTACGTCTCCTAACCAGCACACCATTTCCATGCTATCAACTCTGTAGTCCTATCACATACAGATTTATGACATTTAGATACGTAAGATATCACAATCAAGCAACAAGAAGGATGTTTTCAAGTGGCCAAATAATGAACACTTGAAAACATCCATTGTGGTTTCACACCTCCTGGTCACTGACATTTAGTACAAAACAGAGACCATCGGTTGAAAACAGATGAAGACTAATGTGGGTTAACTGCAAGGTCCTGCTATATATGTCATGTTGTTAGCTGGTTGATGATCCTCTTTCACACAAATCAGTAAGGACAATGTGCATCATGTGTGACTACATAAGATAGAGAATTGGAAATTTCCATCTCCCAAGGCTGCACACTTGCCCCTTCACCTGAGACAATGGGGCTTTTAGTGTCTTGGCATCCATTCATTCAACTCAGATGACATTTCTTTTGTCATCTGTATTAATGGATGTACAATAACCTTATGGAAGTGTGAAAGGACATCTCAAAAGGCACTCCAGCTTTGCTGCTATTTCTAGTACTTTCAGAAGATGACATGACTGATGAATCAGGCCTAATGGAGCCATAGGCACTGTCAGTTACAAATATGTGGTGCACACACTTCTGCTAGTTCATATGTCAGGAACACAGCGCATTTTTCCTCCTCAGACAATAACTTAATATTAACTTTAAAAATTGTTCCTAATTAAAATAGTATTGATATCATCACAAAATTATAACCCAAAATTACTATTGACTTTTATATTTCAGAGAGCCTAGAAGACTTATTAATAGCCCTCAATGACTGTTTCTGAGGGAACTCTGGGACCTTCAAGTCCAGCCTAGTTTTTAAGAGTAGAAAATACAAAAAGATTTGATAATCATGCAGAGTTGCACTCCAATGCTGGCTATAACATCACATCTTAATTTAAGATATAACTGTATAGAAAATAATGCCTTTCTTATAAGGTAATTTTAAGAATTACATTAATCACAGCTGGCACATATGAATTGTTAGGAAAACTTTAAGTACCCAATAGGTACAAAGTCACAATACATACCAAAAAAATAACTAGGCAAAAATGCAAATTATAAACAATTCTATTAAATAATCAGGAACAGAATTAAGAAATATGATATTGTTCTTAGAAATTAAAAATATATCTATATTAACTCTTAATACCAGTGATTCTTTAGCAAAATGAGTTCAGAACTCATAGTTTTGTAAAGTAGTGGTATTATTTTGGAAATAATATGAACTGGGAGTATGTTTTGGACATGATAATCTCAACCATCAAGACATGCTATGTAGAAACATACTACTACATATATGAAATGCTTTTAAATAAAAGAGCATTGCAAATAGAATAAATACCTAATTTTAAGCATATAGGTAGATAAATGGTAGTATATTGGTAAAAATGAAAAACAGAAGACAAAAACGAAAGTAATTGCAATGATTACCAATTATTTAAATATCAATAAGAGAGTATATAGACGGAAGAAAAGTAAAAAAAAAAAAAGGTTGTTTTGCTGGACACTATTTTACTTTCCAATTTTTATTTATGTTTTTTAATGATCATCGAATAGAGAAACAGGAAACTTTGGGTTTAATTTGCCATTGTTTTCTGCATGCCCTTGATGTGTTACTTAACTTCTCTGAATTTCAGTTTGCACATTTATAAATTGTTGATAATTAAATTTGTATTAAGGATGAATTGGAATCACATGCATAAATGTCCTGGCCCCCAACCTGCTATGTGGTGGATAATCAGTGAATGCTCTTGCCACTCAGTCTGTTCACATATGTAATAGAATGGGAAAGGAATGGACTGGTTGATCTCTGAGATGTCTCTCTATCTATAGTTAGAAGTACTATTACAGCATATTTTCTAAAATTTAGAATGCGAGGTCCTTAAAAAGGGATGCCCTTATTTTCTATGAGCTATATGTGTATTAAAAAATCATCTCCATACTGTATTCTCAGAGAATTATGAGATATCTTTCACTAAAGTGCTGAAAATAAAACTAAACAAAAAACCAACGCGGCTACAGAGAACAGAGAGAAGCACTGGTGATTTAATTATTCGTAATAAATGCCATCATTTCAGAAGAACAATAGAAAAATTAAATCACAAAGCAGTAAAAAAAATACAGCCTTATTTAATTTAAAAATATTAATTAAATTAAAAACCTATTTTTTGCAATTCATTTAAATAACTTCTGTAAGTCAAGCACCATACCAATGACAAGATCAAAGATGTTCCTCGGTTGATGTGTAATGTTCTACTTTTGCAGCTTCTCAGGTAGTTTCCTGTGGAAATAGACTTCTGTTTTCTGAATGTTATCACAGTTTTCTCCATTCCTTCAAAGATGCATGCACCAGTCAGAAAATAACTAGTTCATTCAGAAAATGAAGGAAAAAAAAAATCTCTGCTAGGAGAAGAGGCTCACCTCAGCTTGGCCACCGTGCTGGCTGATGATGTTTTGGAGAACACATGTGGGAGATCACCTATTCCTATGAAAAACTGAATACATTTCTCATTATCTATCACTTTTGGATAATGGCATGCTAGTGTCACAGTTATTGTGGCTCAGGTAAAAGGCCATCCAACTGAAGTTGATTTGGGCTGTTTTTCTCAGCACTTTTTTCTCCCCTCAGTCTAGGGAGACTATACATTCCATCACTTAATGAATTTAACCAATGGCATAAGGTTCTCCGTGGCCTGTTTGCATCATATTTTAGATGTAAATGTTATGCTAATGTATGTAAATAAAAGTAAGAAGTGGTTAATACTTGGGAATTTTGATCCAGATTGTACTTGGAGCTCTTTGAATGAGTCTCCATATGACTCTGCTTTTGCAGGCAACAAGATGCTACCAGAATAATTTACCAGAAAATGGTTTTAATATGTTACATGCACAATTTCTTTTTTTCCACAATAAGCATCTTGGCATCCCCATGCATTCATATTTCCTAGGGCTTCCATAACAAGACACCATGAACTGGGTAGCTTAAAACCACAGAAATTTATTCCCTCAGAACTCTGGAAGTTAGCAGTTAGAAATCAGGGTGTCAGCCTGGTTGCTTCCTTCTGAACTTTCTGAGGGAGAAGCTGTTGCCTGCCTCTCTTGTGGCTGAGTGATAGCTGGTAATTCTTGGTGTTCCCTGGCCTGTAGAAGACTACTCCAATCTCTGCCCAAGTCTTCACGTAGCTTCTCCTCCACGTCCCCATCTCATCTTTCTCCTGTGTGTGTGTCTGTGACTTTACATGGCATGCTCCTCACTTAGAAGGACACCAGGCATGCTGGTTTAGAGGCTACCTTACTCCAGTCGTGTTAACTTTACTAATTTCATCTGGAAAGAACTCATTTCCAAATAAGGCCACATTCTGAGGTACTGGTGGTACTTTAATATATACTTTACTATATCCTTTGGGAGGGAAGCACAATTCAATAACACCCCATTTGGGAGAAACCTCCCTAAAGGGCTCCTCTGAAGAGTGACCTGGCTGAGCCTCTTGCCATTCCAACCTTAAGCCACACCGCTTTACCAACCACCTGCCTGCTATTCTAAAAACCAGAGATTGCACTATTAGTGTTGCTTTGTGGCATTTGTTACACAAGGACTATTTAAAACAGTTGGGTCCACAAGTTATTCTAATAGACCAATGCTACAACTGTATTGCCTCATATATTGATTTTATTTCTCATGTGGCCAAAGACATTGCATACAAAGAGAGAGAGAGGCTCCTAACGTTGTACAAGATCATCCATCACACATCAGACTGGCGTCTTCTCACACAGGTAAGGGAGGCTGTGATGCTCTAATCCCTGACTAATGCTCCTATTTTAAAAATCACCTGTAGCCATCCATTAGCCAATATTTTGAGAGAAACAAGCCAGAGGAGACAGCTCTATCAATACTAAAGGGACTGCTTTTAAAAGTGACCTTGCTTATTGAATACTCAGCACTGTGAAAGAGTAGCATTTTATACATACACACTCGCTCACCTACACATCCTCTGGAAAATGCTGTGCAGAGAAGAAAGCTCTAGAGAATGATAACACGACTGTTAGCAGAAATGAAACTTGTTAAAATGTGACCTAGACCAACCTGCCATCAAATCAGTGGAGCAAAATCCTCTGTGAGCCAGCAGAAAGCATCACCTAGCACCGTGCCACACATCACCTGGTTACATGCCTCTGTGTGTATTCTTTATCATTCATGTTTAGAATCCTATACATTTATAATCCTCTGGTGAGAAACTTGCAACCCGACTAAAAGCTTAAAACTTTAGGATATGAAAATAATACATAATGTATTTCCCCCACAAAAATGTGATCCACATTTAAAAGATAAGTAGAAGTAGAAAGAATTTCATATTGTTTAAAAATCAATCATTTGACCAGCCTCATCCTTTTAATTTTCTAATATTTAACTAAGTGAAAGTATATTGTATTGGTGTTTGACAAAGTAATTTTGTAAGTCCTACATCCATTTGCTGTCTGTACTCAGACAGTTTTATTCTATCTATATACAACTTGTTTGAACTATTTATAAGCAGGTGGATATGGAATAATTCTTTTTTGTATCCACAGTGACTCTAAATATCAATATGATCCAGCAATGGAATGCATGTAGCATACATATTCGTTCATATAATCTATGCAAATTTACAGATACCAACCTTGCCTTCAAATCAACCTAACCATTTTCAAACAAGGGTATATGGGCCATATCCACAATCCAGTGTCTTTCTATTTTACATCTATATAAAGTTGTATTTATACAGATAAATACAGTATGCAAATAACTATGTTATAGATAATCATATTACAGATAAATATATGTGTATATTTATCAATAGTAGGTCTATCTATTGAGTTAGTAGTTACTAAATACATATGTATAGTAGGAGGGCCATTTAGCTGCTAGGATTTTCTCACTTCCAACAGAGCAGCTCCAAACTATCTCCTATTTGTTGCAATTTCAAGAAAGATTGTGTTTGAAAAAAAAAAAAAATCAAACTTCAAAGGAGTTTTAAAACTATAGACAAGTGTTCCTCAAGCATTTTGTTCTCAGGAACTACTTACAGTCTTTAAAATTATTGAAGACTTCAAAGAGCTTTTATTTATGTGTATTATATTTACTGATTTTACTAGACTAGAATTGAAATTGATTTAAAAATGACATTTTTAAGTGATTTAAAATTTAAAAATATGTACTTGCCAATTCTTTATAAATAATAATAATAAACCCATTAGATGCTAATGTAAATAATATATACACATTTTATGATATATGATTATATATTTTTTAAGATTTATTTATTTATTAATGAGAGACACAGAGAGAGAGAGAGAAGCAGAGACAGAGGCAGAGGGAGAAGTACGCTCCCCACGGGGAGCCCAATATGGGACTCCATCTAGGATCCTAGGATCACACCCTGAGCCAAAGGCAGATGCTCAACCACCAAGCCACCCAGGCATCCCATATGATTATATTTTCCAAAGCAACAACAGTAAGAATAGTGACACGATTCTACATTTTCATAGATCTTCCTAATTTCTGGCTTAGTAGAAGAAAGCTGGATTTCTATATCTGCATCTGCATTCTATATGGAAAGAAGTGTTTGAATTGCAGTGTATAAAGAAAATGAAGCCTCACATACATAAGATTTTGAAAACACAAATATTTTAATGACATTTTTAGATAATTGTGGATGTTCTTTTTATTTAAGATTTTATATATTTATTTATTCGAGTGAGAGAGAGAGAGTGAGAAGAAGGGCAGAGGGAGAGAGAGAGAGCAAGAGAACCTCAAGACAACTCCAAGATGAGCTTGAGTCCATTGTGGGAGTCAGCTCCACAATCCCCAAATCATGACCTGAGCCAAAAACCAAGAGTTGGATGCTGAACAAACTAAGCCACCCAGGTGCTCCATGTTCTTCTTTGATATTTCACCAAAACTATCCAACAGTATTTTTTTAACTACTTGTATAAAAAGGTAAACTGAGGCACGTTAAAAATGTCTTGAATTTATTTCAGCAAAATTTGATTCAAATCTAGCAGCATCCAATCTAAGAGATAGAAGGGAGCATTGTGGAGTTGTGCATAATGAGACACTTTCATAGGCAGAAAGGAACAAGAAAGAGAAAGCTATACTAGGTAAAAAAAAAAAAAAAAGAAAGAAAAAAAAAGTTCTTGCAAAGTTACTTCTCTTTAAGGAAGGCTGGAATCAAACAGATTATCTAACTGATGCTAATCAGGTAATTCCAGTTTAAGATTCCATGTGTGGGAGGGCTGAAAGTAATTAAATCTTGGCTTGGTGACATGGACTTAACATAATCGAATCCATTTTGGGCCAATGTGAAACCACATTAAAAAAAAAAAAAAGAATCATATCATGTGACATTAAAACCCATTGGTTTATTTTGAACTTAAAATGGATATTTTATCCATACATGAATTTGTAAAATCGTTCAGTTGTCACTGAGTTATATAGATTTTCCCAAAAAAAGACACATTTTATTATACAATATAAAAATCATTCATATCACTATTGAACTCACCAGAAAATCTTTAAGTCTGAGAAGCTGTCAAGCTCAGACAAAGACAAGTTTACCAAAAATTTGAATTCTTGCTTCAGATGTTGAATTTTATCAATGGCACCTGTGATATATTAAGAAATATATATATTGTCTCTGCCCCCTGGTTCCTGACACAGAGCTCCCCAAACACTTGTAAATAGAAGTGGTGGGAGAATCTTTTGTTATAACATCTAGTTTTTGAGCCCAGTTCCCAGTACAAAGCTCCTAAAACCCTGAAAACTACTTACATGATGAGAGCACCAGGGGCATCTTTTTTTTTTTTTTTTCCTAATACTTGGTCTTTGACATTGATTCTTGACACAGAGCTCCTAAATCCCTTAGAATTTCCTGGGTGATAGGAATGCCTTTTTGTTCTAATGAGGCAACCCTGAGTGGGCTCATGGATTGGAGCTCATCAGCAGAAAGACCAAGCCATGATTAGAAGATCAGAAATTTCAGTCCCAACCCTATTTTCCAGAGAAATGAGAGGGGCTAGAAATGGAGTTAATAATTGATCGTGCCTATGTGATGAAGCCTCCCTAAAATCCCAATAGTATGGGGTTTGGAGAGTTTCTACATTGGTGAACACAACCATGTACTGTGAAGATGGCACGCCCCCAATTCCACAGGGACAGAGAAGCTCCTGCACTTGAGACCCTCCCAGACCTTCCCAGGGTACCTCTTCATCTGGCTGGGTATTTGTATTCTTTATCATTTCCTTTATTATATAGTAAACTGGTAGGTGTCTCCCTGAGTTCTGTGAGCTGTTCCAGCAAATAATATAACCAAAGGGGGAAGAGGTCATGGGAACCTCTGATTTGTAGTCAAATCAGACAATATATTGTGGGTGACCAGGGTACCAACTAACTATCTGTGATTGGCCTCTGAAGTGGGAGGCAGTCTCATGAGACTAAGCCCCTACCATGTGGCATCTGAAGGTATCCCCAGGTAGACACTTCCAGAATTGGGCTAAATAAAGGACAGCCAGCTGGTGTCACAGAGGATTGGTTGGTGTGAGAGAATTCCACACTGGCCTGGCATCAGAAGTGTTGTGAATGTGGTGGTTGTGATGTCATTCTAAAGGAGACACACAGGAAGACTTGAATTTTTCCTACTCAGCAACAAATACTGTCAGTTGTTTTCCCTAAAGCCACAGATTCACTGTGTTGTTCATTTAGGAGGTAATGCCTGCCAAGTACCCAAAGCTGAATAGCTATATTGTGCTTACCCAGTTGAATTTTCCAAAAATGGTATTCCTTGAGAAAAGTGACTGGTATGGCTTGCAATACAATCACATAGCAATTTTCATTGAATAAGCAACGTACTTTGGTCAGCAACAGAAACGTTTTATCCATATTTACCATTTCATCACACACAATACCTGAGGGGGTCCAGCTTTTATAAAATAATGTTTATTGCTTCATAAAGAAAATTCTGCAGTATAACTGGTCAGCATGTATGTGTGTGCGTGTGTGTGCCTGGGCCTGCCAGGATGTGTTTCTTCCATGGCAGTGAACAGAGGGACTCCTAGCACAATTTAGTGCCACTGCTTTAATATGTGTGAAGGAAATAGGAGTCTTATCTACCGATTGCTCAGGTGTCATCAGGGCAAATGTCAACACAGTGATGAAGGCAAATTATATCTTACTGTTATGAGGAGGATATTTTTTTTTTTTTTTGAGGAGGAGGATAGTTTTGATGTCATCTTGCATACCCTTTGAAGGGGCCTCAGGAGTCCATAGAAGGTCAACAGGCCATATTAGGAGGATCACTGTATAGACAAATGGTTCTTAGAGAAGATACAAATGAAATTCACACCTCCTGCTTATACTTATACATTTATATTAAACTATATTTCATATTAAGTCAAAATTATTCTTTGTAAAGTATATTTCTACCTTTACATATTTTACTTTTCTCCTGTTGTTTCAAATAACTTTGACTGGATTATTTCCCCTGTTCAAAATTTTCAAAATTATTATATGAAAGGCACAAATTAAAATTTTTTCCTAGAAATTCCATAATGTAGAGCACTTAGAAAGTCTTTACTTGACAAGATTCGGTTGCAAACATTCTTCTTTGACTTTTATAATGGTCAGTATGTCCTGGCAACAATTTAAACTTCAGCTTTTTATTCTTGGCCTTATTAATGCAGAAATTCTCATTTTGAGTTTAACCCACAGAAAATCAGGCACAAATTTTTCTTGACAGTTTGAATATCTATGTTTTAAAAAAGTATGAAAATATCATCTTAATTAAAAAAAAAAAAAAAAACTATGGTCATTTTATAACCTGAACTGTCAGAAAATGTAATTCTTTCCAAAAATTATTAAACTGAAATTTCATTTAGTGATCATCTTAGCCCTTAATAGATATTATTCCAGAAGCAAATACAAAACAATCCAGTTCTATAGGATCCCTGGGTGGCGCAGTGGTTTAGCGCCTGCCTTTGGCCCAGGGCGCGATCCTGGAGACCGGGGATCGAATCCCACATCAGGCTCCCGGTGCATGGAGCCTGCTTCTCCCTCTGCCTGTGTCTCTGCCTCTCTCTCTCTCTCTGTGTCACTATCATAAATAAATAAAAATTAAAAAAAAAAAAAAACAATCCAGTTCTCTTCAACAGTGAATAAATTTGAAGTTAATCTCAGAAAACTATTTTGAGATGGTGATGTCAGATTATAGTCACATCTTTTTTATTTTTAAAATGTCAAATGTATACAAACACATATATGCATATACATGCATGTATTCTATGTATATATACACAAATTTACATGTATATGTGTTCAAATGTGCATGTGTCTATATGTATGTGTACATGATTATTTGCCATTAGCCATTCTATTTCTATTCATCATTGGAGTCTGTGTCTAATTTTGCATAAACTCCCTTCTGGAAGCATTCTTCATTTATTTAGTCTTAGTTGTAAAATGCAACATCCCTGTAAATTAGATCTGCATCTTTTGGTTACAACAATTTTAATTTTTGCAGATCCATTACATAAACTTTGAGAGTGATACTCGGCATATTATAATAGAAAGTGCATCATTTACTTATTGACTTATTTGTGGCAGGCACTGTTCCTGACACTTAGAATAGCAGAGTATGGAGACAGATACAGATCCTTCTTCACCTATCGTCCATTCTGTCCGGGGAGGAGGCAGAGAATAACAACTATGCGAGCAAGTAAACAAATAAGATAATTTCAGAAATGATAAGTATCCTGAGGAAAATAAAACTGAAGCCTGAGGTGGGGGTGGGGGTCTAATTATACTGGTTAGAGAAGACACCTTCAATGATGCATTCAAACTTGAACTTGAATGATGAGAAGTTGGCTTTATAGAGGCCAGGAAAGGAGAGCTTGAGATAGAGTTTGTGATCAGGATAAAGAGGTGGTTATTATGTATGGCAACACCGAAGGCCATTTTTACCTTGATATAAGATGAAGTAAAAAAAAAAAAAAAAAAAAAAAAAAAAGATGATGTAAAAGGGACGGGCCCAGATGCCACTTAACGAGGGTTTAGAGGTGAATTCAGTTTTAAAGCTTGAGAAAATATACAGAACCCTTTCAAGTTTGCATGTGAACTGGAGTAAGCTGGAGAAGAATGTAGCATCAACCAAAAATTCGCAGGCATACCGTGGAGATATTGTGGGTGAACAGATATTGTGTCTACACCACGACAGTAAAGCAAGATTTTTTTTGGTTCGCCAGTGCATGTAAAATTTATGTTTACACTGTATTGTAGTCTATAGAGTGTGAAATAGCATTATGTCTTTAAAAATGATGTACATACATTAATTTTAAAAATAGTTAATTGCTAGGGTGCCTGGGTGGCTCAGTCGGTTAAGCATCTGACTTGATTTCAGCTCAGGTCATGATCTCAAGGTCATGAGATGGAAGCCTGGATATGGCTCCCTGCTGGGTGGAGTCTTTCTGAGATTGTCTCTCTCTTCTCTCTCTCTCCCTCAGCACCTTGCCCCTGCACTCTCTCTAGAAATTAATGAACTGTAGAGAACAGTTTGTTGCTAAAAACTGTTAGCCATCATCTGAGCTTTCAGTAAGTTATAATCTTTTTGCTGATGGAGGGTGTTGCCTCAGTGTCACTGGCTGTAGTCTGATCAGGCTGGTTGCTAAAAGTGGGGGTAGCTGTGCAATTTCTTAAAATAAGGTAACAATGGAGTTTGTCATACTGATTGATTCTTCCCTTCATGAGTGATTTCTCTGTTGCATGTGATGCTGTTTGGTAACATTTCTCTCAGAGTAGAACTTTCAAAATTGGGGTCAATCCTCTCAAGTCCTGCCCCTGCTTCATCAAATAAGTTTATAGAATATTCTAAATCCTTCATTGTCATTTCAACAAATTTCAAGGATCTTCTCCAGGAGTAGATTTAATCTTAAGAAACCACTTCCCTTGCTCATCCATAAGAAACAACACATTTATCATGAGGCGGCAGCAATCCAGTCCCATCTTCAGGCCCCACATCTCATTCTCTTGCTGTTTCCACCTCATCTGCAGCTACTTCCTTCACTGAAGTCTTGAACTCCTCAACGTTATCCATTAGAGTCATAATTGCCTTCCAAACTCCTGTTAATGTTGGTATTTTGATCTCTTGCCATGAATCTCGAATGTTCTCAATGCAGCTAGAAAAAGTTGAGAATATTGTGAGAATTACCAAAAATGTGACACAAACAGGAAGTGAGCAAATGCCCTTAGAAAAAACAGTGCTGATAAACCTGCCCAATGCAGGATTTGCCATGAAACTTCAATATATTAGAAAAACACATTATCTGTGAAGTGCAAAAAATAAAACACAATAAAACAAGATGTGCCTTAGTCTCAGATAATTATGCTAGAGCATGTTTTATACTTACAGGAATTGCAATAAGAATTGTAACAGGATGAAAAATGATCTCCCAAATCTGTACATATCTGTGATGGTTACTTTTATGTGTCAACCTGACTGAGCCATGGGTTGTCAAGATATTTTGTTAAGTGTTATTCTGGGTGTGTCTGCGGGGGGGTTTCTGGGTAAGAATAATATTTGAATCAGTAGACCTAAATAAAATGAATTGCACTCCCCAATGTGGGACAGCCTCACCCAATCTACTGAGGGCCTGAGTAGAACACAATGAATGTTGAATATGGGAGGATTCCTTCTCTTTGCTAGGGGTTGTGCTGGGACCTGGGTCATCTCCTGCCAAACTGAATCTGGCACCACCGGCTGCCTTAGTTCTTAAGCCTTCAGACAGTGGCTAGAACTCTACCACCGGCTATCCTCAGTCCCCTCCTAGCCAATGGCAGATTTTGGCACTGCTCAAATTCCATAGCCATGTGGGCCAATTCCATGTATACATATACATATATAGATATGTGCATACACACACCATAAATGTCCTATTTATTCTGTTTATATGGAGAGCCCTGACTAATATAACACCCTTGTCCCCTATAAATATGCTATTTAAATGACATAAGGACTTCATAGATGTGATCAAATTAAGAATCTTGGGAGATTCGTCTGGGTTATCTCAGTAGGCCCTATGTATTTGCCAGGGTCTTTATAAGAGGGAAGTAGGGATGTCAGTGTTGTACTCTGAATGTTTGTGATCCCAACCCCTCCAAATTCATATATTAAATTCTAAAACCCATTGTGGTGGTATTAGGAGGTGGGCTTTTAGGACGTGATTAGGTCATAAGGGTGGAAACCTCATTAAGTGGGATTGGTGCCCTTATAAAAGAGCCCACAGATGGCTCAGTTACCCCTTCCATCATGTGAGGTTACAGCAAGAGGACATCCACTTATCATCCAGGAAACTGGCACCTTTTCTTTGGACCTCCCAACCTCCAAAACTATAAGAAAAAAATTTCTGTTGATTTTAAGCCACTCAATCTATAGTATTTTGTTATAGCAATCTGAATAGACACAGTCAGACTCCTAGAGGAAAACGTGACAATGAAAACAGACCAGAGTGATGTGGCCATAAGCCAAAGATTGTGGGCAATCTCCAGAAGCAGAAGAAAGGCAGAAAAACAGATTCTTCCCTACAGCCTCCAGATTTTATATGATTTTATTTTATTGTAGTCAAGTAAAATTGATTTTGGCTTTTCATCTCCATAATGATTAGATAATAAATTTCTACTGTATAATATATTATATTTGTAGGAATTTGTACAATAGCAATAGGAATCTAGCACAAACATCATGATTCAGTAAAGGGGGAGAAATTAGTAATTGATAGTAGAGTATAATTATATTAATGAAGGCTCTGAAAAGACAGTAGGTATGAGATCCTAAGCAAATTAAAGACATGGCCTTTGATAGAAATGAGGACATCCCATCCAATGTAAAGAGGAGAAAGCAGAGAATAGGATTAACGTATAGATAGATTTGATGGTATAAAGATGACAGACTTCCAGTGGGAATGCATTATTTATTTCATGAACTATAAATAAGGGAGCACAAAGACCAAAAGATAATTGATGATAGAAGAATAGACATGAGATAATCCTTTCACAACATGGGAAAGATTACATTCTAGGGTCATTGCCATAGACTGTTTGAGAGTAGGTTTGTGTTTCCCAAGGAAAATATAAATCATCACATTTAGTTTAAGATATCCCATTCAATTTCCTAATTGCCTCGAATGTGTCCAATGTCATGTATGTCAATTCATTGGATGCAGCCAACATTTATCCAACACCTGATATGAGTTATGTACTTTGCTCACTCCTGAAGTTACAAAGATTAATGATATCATTACTACTCTCAAGGTTTCACAGTCTGATGAGTGAGATGCCAGGTCAGATGGTGATTTCCAAAAAGAGATATGAATCTTGTGTCTTAGGACACCCAAGAAAAGAACAAAGCCCAAGCAGAGTTTATTAATCCGGTGGACAGGAGAAGTTTTATAGAACAGATTTACATGTCTGTAGTGTCTAGAAGGACAATAATAGAGGAATAAGAAAACCTGGGATAAGAGGTTTCCATATAATTATTATTCTTACAACACTGTTCTCATACTTGTATTGGGGGATTTGAGGTCTTCTAATCCTATAAATCATAATTACTCTTTAGTTTTTATACGATACTGTAGCATCATGTTTTTCTAGGCCCTGGGTATCATTTTATGTTTTAGCTTTAAAGACCTACTTTGCTTCCTGATTTCTCTAATTTACTAATTGAAGCGACAGTCTCCCCTAAACTTCTTCATGAGAAAAATTGCAGCTCTCTCTTTCATTTATTCACTTTACACTAACTTACTGAGTCTTCGCTTTGTTCCAGCAGGATAAAGAGAAAAATATGAGGACATTTAAGAGTTTGAGTTATAATCTATTGTGTTTATAATTTATCCTTTTGATTTGTAACATTTTCTAATCTATGAAAAGGAACCCTGCTTCATAATGAAATTGCCTAGGGTCAAAAATTCAACACTAAAAATATTCACAATAAAGCACACCGAGCCACAGCAATTAAAATGGCATAGTAATAAAGTATCACATCGTGATACCTTTCTTTAAAGTAAAAGGACCGCACATTATACTACATCATTAATTTTACATGAAAAGATTCATACATCCTTTCTCTTTGCAATACGCCTGCAGTCAAACGTCTGCAGATGAGAAAATAATAATTTGCGCCTGAATAGACATAATTCATTCAGTAGCAATTTCTTTTGTTGCTTTTGTTGAGGCTTTTTTTTTAATGGGTGTTATTATTTTTTAATCAGAGAAAGGATATGTGTTTGCAACAATTCAAAGAACAGCTACTTATAAATTGTCAATTGTCTTAGCTTTCCCCTTCCTTATGTCTCCCTCTAACTTGAGGTATCTTCACAGTGGTAGCCATTTGGGTTTCTGCTTTCAAACCATTGTCTTTTTGACCTTGTACAAAGACAGCCATAGGTATAGGTACACCTGGAGATGATGCAGATACAGATATAGATAGTTGGAAACAGACACAGATGGTATATGTTTCCCTTTTTGTCCTTTTTTTATATTTTATAAAACCAGAAGTATCCACTACGGAATCATGTGTTCTAGACAATTCTAGATCAATACGAGAATGACTAATTTATTGAACTGCTTCCTTTTCTAACTACAGATTTAGCATAATTTATTTGCCAATTCTGTATTATTTGACATTCAAGTTGTTTCCAGGTAGATAACTTGCTCTAGTGGCTACGCCTGTATAAATACCCTAACCTGGCAGTGTTTTTGTTTGTTCAGTGGTATGTGTAGTAACAAATTTTATTTTTAAATACATATTGGCATAGTCTTTCCCCAAAACTTTGTTCCAACATACACTTCCACTAACAATGTATAAATGTGTTTTCCCTCAAATATTTATTTTTTAATATTTTTTTTATTTATTCATGAGAGACACAGAGAGGCAGAAAGAAGAAGAAGCAGGCTCCCTGCGGAGAGCCTCATGTGGGACTCAATCCCAGAATCCCAGGATCACAACCTGAGCCAAAGGCAGACACTCAACCACTGAACCACCTAGGCAACCTGTCCCTCACATATTTAAAAGCATGCTATCAATCTTAAAATAGTTGCTGGTAAGGTATTTAAAGAGTCATTTTTTACTATTTTATTTTTCATTGATCTAAATACCAGTGACATTGACAAGTTTTCTAACATGAGTTTTGGCTTTTTTTTTTTCCTTTTGTGTGTGCGCTTCCAATTTGTAAAATGTTTCTTTTTATTGGAATCTATATTTTAATAAACTCTCAAATTTTTCTTTGTGTTTGTGATTTTAACCCCTTGTTTATCATGTTTCTATTAAATTTTATAATGGAGAAATAATTTAACTTATATAATATATATGGCCATTTTACCTTGATTTTCCGAATATTTTGTTGTTTAGAATTCAAGAATATATCAATATTTTGAATTTCTTATGTATACGTTAATTTCCCTAACACATTATGGGGAAAAAAAATCTGTATATCTTAAAGTAAAAAAGTATGATACAATGATAACTCTTATAAGAAATATTGACATTCAGTAACTCTTAATATTTTAAGTTATTATATTTTTATTATCCATCTATAGGTACTGTATTTTATATAGTTACTATATTTTTTCTATCCATCTATGTTGTATTTACTGAACTTTTTAAAAGACAGTTACAGAAATCTTGACATTTTACCCCAGAATACTTTACAGGCATCTTATAAAAATGAGGAACCTTTTAGCAGTTCATTGAATCAGTTGTTCCATTTCAAACAGAAAATCAACAATTATTTCTTGGGGGACCTAGGTGGCTTTGTCATTTAAGTGTCTCTCTCGGTTTTAACTGAGGTCATGATATCAGGATCGTGGGATTGAGCCCTGCATCGGGTTCTGTGCTCAGTGTGGAGTCTGCTTGTATCACTCCAACTGCTCCTCTCTGAGCTCTCACACATTCTCTCTCTCAAATAATTAAATAAATAAATAAATAAATAAATAAATAAATAAATAAAATCATAGAAAATAATCAACAATAATTTCCTGATATCATCTATCAATCTATGTTAAGTTTTCTCCTTTTATCCTCAAAATGCATTTTTCCCCTAAATCAGGATCCAACTGTTACTGATGTTAAATTTGATGGCTTTTTAACTAAAATGACCACTAGACCTTTTTAAGGAAAATCCTACTTATTTTCCCCTTTGCAATTCTTATATAATCTATGGAGTATCTTCTGACACTATTCGAATTTTTATTTTTTCTGAAACACTTTAATCATTGGGTTTAGCATTTGTCTCTATATATATGTATCTTTGTCTCTCTGTCTCTTACACTCATACACAAACGATTCCCTATTTTCTTCTTACTAAGATTAATTTCTTATTATAAACATGTCTGTTTATTGCCCTTCACTCTACTGTGTTTTGCAAATATCGTGTTCTTAATAAATTGAAGGCTTGTGGGAACCTTATGTTGAACAAGTCTACAGGTGCCATTTATTGAACAGCACTTGCCCACTTCATTTGTGTATCACATACTGATAATTTTCACAATATGTCAAACTGTTCCTTGTTATCGTGTTTGCATTGCTGCCATCCTATGATAAAAACTTGAACAGATGAGAAGTTTCTTCTGATGGATGAGCAAAGAAAGCGGTTTCTTGAAACAAAATCTATTCCTGGTGAAGATGCTGTCAAATCAGATATTTCTATTTAAGCTTTCATCATCAATTATAAAAATAATAATAATACATTATTAATGGTGTTGTTTCTTAAATGTACCAGAGTTAGCCCATGGGAGGTCTTTTAGGCTTGGACTTTGTTTTTTGATGAGTCTCCCTGTCAGTTTTGGAGTTCTTCCTTGCTTTTTGACCTAAGATATTCCATTAGCTAGTACTTTTCCTTTTCTGGGTTAGGAGATAGCCATTTCTCCAAGGAGCCCTTATTCTATTTAGTGGGAGATGGTTTTTAGAAACAAATATATCCTTCCTTTTGATTCATGGATGCTTTCTTATTTATGTTGCAGATTTTTTTTTCTTTCATTATTAGATCTTTAGGGGGTATTTCCAATAACAGGTACTTCTTTTTATTATGGAAGTGAGGTCTTTCTACTGGTACATTTATTTTTCAAGCCTCTTTCTTTCATATATCCAGGGGAACCAAAGGTCTTGGAATGATTTTCAGTTATTTCCCACCTTGACTGGTATCTTTCTTTTCTTTTACACATTATTCCAAGCTGTTCCTCTGTCTTTGCTTTGGCAACAAAGTTGACACGGCTGGTCTCAGAAGGTTATTAAAAAATAACTTGCTTAGAAATCTTTGTCTCTAAATTAACTGTCACTACAGGCTATGGGTGACTTTGCTTGGTCTCTTTGTCAATCAGGATTTTCTGTTTTGTTCTTTGCTTATTTGATGTTAGAAATACTCTATTTTATATGAATAATTTATCCAATAGAAAAAATACATATATATAGTTTGTATATATATTTAGTCAAATATCCGTCTGTTTCTATACTTTATTCCTTTATACTAACCTAATACATGTTCTACCAATTGTTATAATAGACCATGGCATACTTTAATATGTGCTACTCAAATTGTTTCTCACTTGTCTTCTTTTTTTTAAATTTATTATTATTTTTATATTTTATTTTTATTTTTTTACTTGTCTTCTTTTTAAACCATACTTGACAATTCCGGGATGCCTGGGTGGCGTAGTCAGTTAAGCAACCAACTCTTCATTTCCGCTTAGGTCATAATCTCAGAGCCATGAGATGGAGCCCCGTGTTGGGCTGCATGCTGAGTATGAAGTCTGCTTAAGATTCTTCTCTCCCTTTGTCTCCCCCGCCCCACTTTCTTGCTCTCTCTCTCAAAACATCCCCCCCCAAAAAAACTTAACCATTCTCAAATGACTATTTTTTAATCACATGCACTCTTAAATTATTTTATCCAGTTTTACAAACAAATTCTTATTGAAAATGCATTTAATGCACAGATTAATTTATAAAAGCTGAAGTATTTTGATATTTTGTCCACTCTAAAGATTTATATATTTCTCCTAGATTAAATTTTGTGTTCTTCAGCAAAATTAGTGTGATTCATGCATCCAACTTACTTTTCTTTTTGAATTTACTTCTACATGCTTACAGTTGTCTATTTATAATAAAGGGGATATTTTCCCCATTTCATGTATAAACAAGTAACTATAGTACTATAATAAAAGCTATTCATTTGTATATATTTACCTACTTACCTATCCCTTATTAAGAGATAGTCATTTTTCATTAAATATCTTGAAATTTCTTGTTATGCAATTAAGGGATATTTTTTTTACAATTTTTTACTTAAATTTGTTTGCTGTTTATTTTATTTTATTTCTGTTTATTTTAAATAAGATTGGTGAGAAGACATTCAGTCTGTTCCCCAAATCTGCAACAGTTTAAATATTTAATGTTCATAACTTTCCTGTTATACTGACTTCACACATTTAATTAGTACTTTCTATTCTCATTTTACTTAGATTTTTAAATTATTATTAAATGCATTTAAATTATTACTGAAGTTACTATCTGTAGTTTTTTTTTTTAATAAAATCATTCAATACTTTAAATTTTCCTCCAAATGACGTTTTAGTTCTATTTTATACTTTTGACATGTTAGTCTCTTTTGCTAAATTTAAAACGGCATGTGATTTTAGCTTCCATTTGCTTTTTATCCTAGGTGGTTTTTAAAAGTTTATTTATTTATTTATTTATTTATTTATTTATTTATTTATTTGAGAGAGAATGACAAAGAGAGCACTGGTTATTGAGCGGGGGAGGGAAAGAATCTCATGCAAACTTCCTGTGAAACACGCAGCCAGACACAAGTCTTGATCCCATGACCCTAAGATCTTGACCTGAGCTGAAACCAAGAGTAGGACACTCAACTGACTGAGCCACCTAGGCACCCCTCCAAGGTAATTTTTTAAGTGTGAAAATCAAGTGCTTTCAAAAGCTTATGGTTGTATAATATGGACTATAAAATCTTTAAATTTATTAAATATACTTCAAGGCTATTGGTTGTTTGATCATATGATCAAAAGGTCCTACTTTTTTAGACACATTTCGTTTTCTTTAAATGTGAAATCTTAAACAGGTTATTTAAACTCATCTGCTCTCATCTTAGTTTTAACAAGTTATCATATCATTAGGTGTTTACAAAATATATAGAGTATAGCAAGATGATCCAACAGCTGTTTACTTATCTAACCTGTCATCCCCAAGGTTATAAATAAGTAAATGAATAAATAAGATTTAGGATTTAGTAGTAAACAGAAATAAATCAACCATCTATATTCTTTAAGATTACTCACAGAGTTCCCATAACAAACAACAAACAAATCAAAATAAGAAAATCAAGATCATATCTTTATTAACTATAAATTAGATTGTGATAACTTGCCTGATTTTATGAATTGACCCTGCACAAATAAAAGATAATTTAATATACACATTCACACATGTATACGAAGGTCATATAATTATTGCAGGTTTTCATGCACTTTGTTATATTCAATCTCACATATCATTCGTGACATGCTTGGGTATGGTAAATTTTCAAACTATTTCTCCATCGATAATCTGGGGTATATATCTGATGCTTTACATATAGATATATAGATATAAATGTTATAGGTATATAAAAAGAAACAGAGAGATATAGTTCATAAATAAGTCATGGCATTTACTATGCAAACAAGCACTTGTGCTGAGGGGATTTTTTTTCTTAAAAAATTCTGTAGATAAAAGGCCAATTGTTGACTGTAACGTGCATAAGTTAGTGATAACAATGCTAGAAATTCTTGATATAGCTAGGCAAGTTGTGAAGATAGCTAGAATTCTTGATATAGCTAGGCAAGTTGTGAAGAAAAAATAGGTCAAAACAGTGTAATTATAATGTACACATTTAATATTTTGTTCCTGTTACATTTATTTACATTTCAAAAACAACTGTCATTTTATTTATTTACACAAAGATGTTATTTGAACTTGGTAAGTATTTAGAAAGTTTAAAAATGTAAAAGAGAAAAAAGAAAGCCCTCAAATATCCTCAAATTTAATCATGAAAATCAATTTAGGACTCTGTCATTTGATATGTATGTATTTACATTTAAATCTATTTTTTCTTTAAAAATATTAGTATTAAAATATTCAAAATTGATAGAGAAAAAATGTTTTTAATTTTAAATTTACTTAAGGCAAATTTTAATAATTTGCTGGTTTTTTATACTTCTTCCTACCTGCATTGCTTTTGTTTTCTTTATCTTTTCCCTCTGGAAATATTTTTATTTTCCTCAATGATATATAAGTATTCTTTTATTTTTTTTTATTTTTATTTTTTTTAATTTTTATTTATTTATGATAGTCACAGAGAGAGAGAGAGAGAGAGAGAGAGGCAGAGGGAGAAGCAGGCTCCATGCACTGGGAGCCCGATGTGGGATTCGATCCCGGGTCTCCAGGATCGCGCCCTGGGCCAAAGGCAGGCGCCAAACCACTGCGCCACCCAGGGATCCCTATAAGTATTCTTTTAAAAAAAATTCTTAATCATTTCAGTTCATTGGGACTGTTATAAAAATCTGTCTGGAACTGGCTTAAGAATTAGGATATTTATAATTTCACATAAAAAGGCATTTGGGTATCACATGATCAGAGTTATTCATCACAACATATTTCTAGCTTCCTTATTATGTCATCTTTGTCTATTATTGTCACAAAAAGGCTTCCTGAATCAACTGAGACTACTAAGTCTCTTCTTCAGTGGAATAGAATAAGAGAGAGATGGGCAGTCTGGGTGGCTCAATGGTTTGATGCTGCTTTCGGCCCAGGGCGTGATCCTGGAGACCTGGGATCGAGTCCCATGTTGAACTCTCTTTATGGAACCTGCTTCTCCCTCTGCCTAGGTCTCGATTTCTCTCTGTGTATCTTTCATGAATAAATAAATAAAATCTTAAAAAAAAAAAAAAGAATAAGAGAGAGACAGAGAGTTCCAAAGAGAAAGAGATAACAATCTCCCTAAGCATTTAAGTTGGTTCCTTCTATGTGACTTGATCAATTCAGATTACATGGCCAGCTCAGGGTATTCCATGTATTTCTCTTTCACTTATTTAGGAACATAAAGTATAATTTGAGAAAACAAAAAGTCACTTTTGGAAAAAAAAAAAAAGCAATTTCATACATTTAAAATTGTTTTCACTGGAACTACACATAGGGGAATGATGACGCTAACAAGTATAAAACACATTTCAATGGAGCTTTGGGTATAGCTAGAATTTTTTAAAATACAATTAAATAAAGCAAAATGGAGGAGCAAGGGAGTAGTTCAATTCTAATTATTGAAAGAAACTTTGATAGCCTTGTTAGAGGACAAAGTGGTATACGAAGTATAAATGGAGGATATTTCTGATTCATGAACTGAAGAATTACATGATCCTGTGTTAGACATAGAAGATCTTTTTGCCCCATTGTCTTTCTTTGAAACAAGCCAAATTCTAAAAAGAGAACATCTGCCCCTACCAAACTGCCAAAATTGTATTCCTGAGATAATTTCCTTATGCATAAATTTGCATAATATTTGCTGAAGATTAAGTTACTATAAAAAAACCAAACTTCTACCTATGTGAAAACATTTTCTAAATGTGGAAACCAGTGAAAAATTAGACAAATCACAATACATGCGATTCAACATAGTAAAGATGTCAGTTCTTCTCACATTGATCTCTGTTTAATGTAATTCCTATCAAAATACCAGCAAGTGGGACACCTGGGTGACTCAGGAGTTGAGGGTCTGCCTTTGGCCCAGGGCATGATCCTGGAGCCCCAGGATTGAGTCCCATATAGGGCTTACGGCATGGAGCCTGCTTCTCCCTCTGCCTTTGTCTCTGCCTCTCTCTCTTTCTGTGTGTCTCATGAGTAAATAAATAAAAATCTTAAAAAAAATATCAGCAATTATGAAAGCATAGATGAGCTTATTCTAAAATGTATATGGAATGACATAGGCCTTAGAATAGGTAACACAATATTAGAAAGAATAAGAAAATAAGAGGAACCACTCCATAAGATATTAAGTCCTATTACTAGCTACTGTAATCAAAACAATGTAGTTTTCACATAGGGATCTATACATAGATCAATGGAGAAGAATAAAGAACCCAAAAATAGATCTACACAAACATGCTCTACTGATTTTTTACAAAGTTACAAAAGCAATTTAAGGGAGAAAGAATAGTCTTTAAAAATGGTGATGGAGAAATTGGAATCTGTTGGCAAAACAAAACAAAGCAAAACAAATAAAATATCTAACCTTGTATACTATACAAAAATAAACTCAATTAGATTATGGCTTTAAATGTAAAGCTATTACATTTTACAACAATTACCTAGGGGAAAAAATCTTCAGAATCGAGGGCTAAGCAGTAAAGTCTTAAAGTTCTCATCAAATGCATGATCTATAAAAGAAAAATTGGACTTCATTGAAATTAAATTACTTTGCTTTACAAAAGGTCCTAGTAAGAGAATGAAAACCAAATCAAAGACTAGGAGAATGTACTTGCAAACCACATTTCCAACAAAGGACTGGGGGAATATATATATATATATATTTTCTGTTATATATATATATATAACATATATATATATATATCCCAAAACAGAAAAATACACAATACTATTAGCAAATGGCACAATACAATTAGAAAATGTACCACAGACATAAACAGAAATTTCACTGAACAGAATATACATATGGCAAATAAATACATGAAAACATGTTCAATTTCATTAACCATTAGGGAATATAAATTAAACCACAATGAGATATCACTATACATCTATTAGAATGACTAAAAGAGAAAGCCATGTTAACACCAAAAACTAGTGAAGATTCAAAGAAATTTGATAATTTATTTATTGTTGAAGGGAAGGTAAAATTATGCAGCAATTCTAAAAACCAGTTTGGCAGTTTCTTAAAATTAAACCTACAACAGTCGAAGAAATCACAATCCAGAAATCACAATCGTATTTATTTCTGAATAAACACAAATTATGTTTACCTACAACCCATATACAGATTTTCACAGTATCTTTATTTCAAATAGCCCAATATGGGAAAAACCAAACCGTTCATTTGATGGTTCAGTAAACTGTACATCCATACCATCAAACATGAATCAACAATTTAAAGGAATTGTGTATATCAATGTACAACATAACATGGGCAAAGGGGATTATACTCAGGGAAAAAAGGACAAAAACCAACAGTGACATCTCTGAAAATGTTAGAGTAGAGAACTCCACAAAACAACAAATAAGCTGAGCTGAGTAGCTTCTTGGTCAAAAGCATTTAAGCAAAAGTATTATCCATAGCCACTAAGAAGAAGGAATAACAGCACAAACAAAGGCATTAAAAATTCTGGGGAAAAGAGGATGAGGACAGAAATATTTGTATTGTGATCAAGAATATATATTGTGTTATTAAACATTTAAAATCCATTGAGATGAGACTTTCACTGTGGTTATCATATATTTTATGCTGTTAATGCCCCATGTACAACTTACTGTTATTATGGATTTGTCTATCTAATCTCATAATTCTACAAATTTCTTCAAGTATTTTGAAACTCTTTTATTAGGTTCAAAACATTTGGGAATGTTTTATCCTCTGATTTGAGGGTTTTTTTAAATATTATTAATTTTAATCCCTTGTAATAGTCTTCTGAAATCTACTTCGCCTTCTATCATTTTAGCCTTTTCAGTTTTCTTTTGATTAGTGTTGGCATGCTAATTATTTTCTGGCCAGTTATTTTTAACTGTCTGTGCCCTTTTATATGTTTGTTTCTTGTAGAAAATGCAGAGTTGGGTGTTACTTTTTTTTTTTTTAAATCAATTTTGATGATCCTGCCTTTCAAACAATATGATGAGATCATTTATTTTTAAAAGATTTTATTTATTTATTTGAGAAAGAGAGTTAGAGCTGTAGGGAGAAGGAGAGGGGGAGAGAATCTGAAGTAGACTTTGTGTTGAGCACAGAGCCTGATTCAGGACTCGATCTCACCACTGGGAGATCATGACCTGAGCTGAATCCAAGATCTGGCCACTCAACTGACTGAGCCACACAGGTGCCCCTGGGCTATTTATATTTAATGTGATTCTTGGTGTGGTTGGGCTTGGCATACCATCTTTCTACTTGTGTTCTACTTGTCCCATGGGTTTTACTATTGTTATTATTCCCATTGTCTTCCTTTTCTGCCTCCTTTAGGCTTAATTAGTATTTATGACTTCATTTTATCTTCTCTGTTGGTTTATTAACTGTCTCTTTATAAAATTCCTTTTACTGGTTGCCTTACAGTTCCTAATATGCATCTCTAACTTCACAAATTTTACCTTCATCTAAATGTATGATAAAAACTTTACAATATAGTAATTCCATTTCCTCACTTTTTGGCTTTGTTATATTAGTTTTTATATTTTACCTCTATATATCCTAAACCTTATAATACAGTAGTATTATTTTTCTTTTGTTGGTTAATTTTTTTTTTAATATTTAAAATGTAAGAAAATGTTTTCTAAGTAGCCTCTTATTTTTTGCTTTCTCATCACATCTTTTCTTTCTAGTGTCCTTAATTACTTTGTGAAGAATGCAAATTTCTCTTATAATTTTCCTAAATGAGTCCCTATAACATTTCTCATATTAGACAATAGTGATTATTTCAGTTTCTCTATGTCTGAAATTTTTTTATTTCTCCTTTATCTCTGAAAGATATTTTTGTTGGTTATGAAACTCAGGGATGGCTTTCTTCTGTCTTTTAAATGTTTTACTATATTTTGATTAGTGTTATAACAAGATATGTGTCGTCATCCTCATCTTTGTCCCACCGTGCATGGTGTGTATGTCCGCCTGCACACGTGTTAAACTCTATGTTTAATATTTTCTCATATTATATAGTTTTCTTGTGCTAGGGCATGTTGAGCTTATTGGCATGTGAGTTTATAATTTCCACCAAATTTGGAAAAAAATTCAGCCATTATATCTTTATAAAAAATTTTTTTGTTTCAATTTCCCCCTTGGGAACTTCAATTAAATGTTAATACACATGAAGTTGTTTCTCAACTTCTTTATTTTTTTAAGTTGATTATGTCCTTATTTTTTTAGTCTCTTTACTCGCTATATTTCATTTTGAATATCTTCTATCGTTATGTTTTCACATGCAATATTTTTTCCTTTTACCATATGTGATCTCCTAACTACATTATCTAAACATTGCATTTTATTTTTAATCTCAGGCATGATTTTGCTCTCTAGATATTCAATTTGTTTCAACCTTCCTTCCATATATGTACTTAACAAGTTTAATTTTGCGCTTCCTTATTGACATATGGGTTATAGTCACAAATGTTTTAATATGCTTTTCAGCCGACTCTATCATTTATTTTATTCCTGGGTATATTTCTACTGTTTGTTTTTTCTCCTTACTATGGCATTTATTTTCTTGTTTTATTTCATGTAACAATTATTGATTGGATCACAAGTACTGTGAATTCTACTATACAGGAAGCAGGATATTTTTGTATTCTTATATATTTTTTGAGTTCTGCTCCATTATATACTTAGTTAATTTAATTTAGTTAGAAAATGTTTGAGACCTTTGAGACTTGCTTTTAAACTTTGTTGGATGTAACCAGAGTAGACTTTAGTTCTAGGGCTGATTTTGTCACACTGCCAAGGCAATGAGCTTTTGACTATTCTTTTGACTATTCAATAGCCCAGAAATTATATTTTCAACTCTGCCTAATAGGAATATAAATTATATTCAGACCTATGCGATCCCCAGGATTCTACCCTCTGTTCCTACTTGGTAGATTTTCCAAAGCATGGGTAGTTTTTGTGCCCACATGAACTGATCAGTGCTCACTTGAAGACTTAAAAGTGGATTATCTCCAATTCTAGAAGATATCTCTGGAACTATCGCTGTGAAGTTGTTTTTTTTTTCCCCCTTCCTGTGGCACTGTCCCGTATACATTTGAGCTGCTTTGCCTTCTCTAGATTTCCATATCCAAACCCTAGGTCAGGGAGATTGTCAGGCTCTCACTGAGCAATTTCACCCTCATCCATTGCCAGGAATCTCTCTCCAGCTAGGAAGTTTTGCAATTTTAGGGATCATCTCATTTCTTCTTTTTTTCTAAGTGATTGCTGTCTTATACTCTTCTATATCTAAAACATTTTCATATGTTTTACATGAAATATTACTGCAGTTTCAGGCAGGAAGTAAATTGAATCCTTGGTACATAAATTTTCCTGGAAACAGACTTGAGCCATATTGCAGTGTTGTATGAAAATCTGGGAGGAGAATATATCAAATGGAAAAAGTAATCCATGAAAAAGTTTAAAGGAAGATATGAGATGTATTTGTTTGAGGAAGAAAAAAGAGTGTGACTAAAGAATTTCAAGCAATGGGTGAGAAGAGAATGAGATGAACTGAGATAGACAATGTTCCACGAATAAGGTAAAAAAAAAAATGTGGACCAGTGTGCAACTAAAATAGGTTGTAGCTTCCCTATGAGTAAATTCTAGAACACTTATGACCATCCCAGCTAGATTAAGTATTTTTTAATTTGCTGGTTTGTCATTTCATATACTATATGTACTTTCAATCTGTGTCTACTTAATAACATGCCATATGTAACTATATATATGCCATCAATTATTATTATTTTTTGATAAAAATTATGGAAGTACAATTTTTTTTTAAGATTTTACTTATTTATTCATGACAGACACGGAGAGAGGCAGAGATACAGGCAGAAGGAGAAGCAGGCTCCACGCAAAGAGCCCAATGTGGGACTCAATTCCAGGACTCCAGGATGACACCCTGAGCCAAAGGCAGATGCTCAACTTTTGAGCCACCCAGGAGTCCCTGGAAGTACAATTTAATGGCATTTGTTTTCATACAGCATGCATTTCTAGCAGTACTATGAGAGAAGGATATTTGTGTAATTTTCATGTATGCAAATACTTGACGAAGAATTTTTCAAAATTGCTAACAACATGAAATATTTGCATGACAATATCAATTGTATAGATTGAATGGTGTCCCCCAGAAAAAAATTATAGTTTGAAGCCTTATCCTCATGGCGACTGTATTTGGAGATAGGTCCTGTAAGGAGGCAATTAAGATTAAATTAATTTATAAGGATGGACTTATCAATAGAACTGGTTTTCTTATAAGAGGAAGAAACATCAGAAATGTGTGCACAAAGAGAAAATGCCATGTGGGGGCACAGTGATCTTGGGCTTTCGGCTTTCTGAACTGTGAGAAATAAGTTTCTGTTGTTCAAGCCACCAAGTCTGTGGAATTTTGTTATGGCAGCCCTGGTACAGTAATATAACAGTAATGATCTGTGAAGCTCAAATATTTTTTTTTGAAGCTCAAATATTTTTGGAAAATCTTAATAATATATATATGATCAACCTTGATAGTGGACTGAGTGATATGAAGCCAAAAAATATAGGAAAAATGCGTTATGAAGTATATGAGGCATTGAATTGAACATGTTATTTTTCTGGATTTTGTAATGTTTGCTGTGTTTGCAGAGCTTTTTAAAGTGTGCAATTTTTGCATTTTGTCCTTACTCTAAATTCTCACTTTCATAATTAAGTATACATTGGTAATTAACAAAATTTTTAAAATTAGTTTCCCCAAATTGTATATGCCTCAGATTTTACATAACCTGAATCTACCTCTGGTAAAAAGTTATGGCTTTAAAGCTATATCTAGTAACCTGAATCTGAATATAAACCTTCAAGTATTCACTGTCTATAACTTGAGAAGTCTCACAAAGTTTTAGGATTTCCATAACAATAGCTACTGTATGGGATTGTTGTGTTAATTAAATAAATGACAAATATACAATGCTTAGTAGAGTCTATTCCTTCTCATTATATAGTGAGCCCTAAAATATTATATATTCAAAATTTAAAAGTATAATGGATAAATTTATATCTATATATCTATTATATTTCTATTTATGTAAATCATTATATCTATAAAATAAGCAATAAGTATTTCTTATTTTATATATTATTATATATAATATTATAGTATATATAATAATATATAAATTATATATTTTATATTTTATATAAAATATAATTTATATATTTTAATGATATTTTAATATCATTAATATTTTAATATTTCTAATATAGTTAGACATAGGAGAATCCTTTTTTTAAAGATTTTATTTACGAGAGAAAGAGAGAGCATGAGCAGGGGGAGGGGCAAAGGAGAGGGAGAAGCAGACTCCTGGCTGAGCAGGGATCCTGACACGGGGATGGATCCCAGGACCCCGGGAACATGACCTGAGCCGAAGGCAGATGCTTAATCAACTGAGCAACCCAGGTGCCCTTCAGAAGAATGCTGTTAAAAGAGAAAACCATAAAACCTAAAGTTACTGGAATCTCCATGAATAGAATCAAAGATAAGAAAGGTACAAAAGTGAAAAGTCCAGAAACTTTTCATGTAATTTTGTTTTGGGTTAGTTCAGTCTGAGACAGCAATTAGCCCTATCATCTCTGACAACCTCAAAAAGAGAACACATGTTTCTCATATTGCATCTTCCCTGATCAAGGTCCATCCAATACAGAGAGTATTAGGTAAAGAACTATTCAAGTCAAATTCCCATTTACAAGATTATAAAAAATAAAAAAAAAATACGCCTGTGTCTACATGTATTCATTTTGTTTTCTCATTTAAACACAAAGTCAGTTCAGATTATTCTCTGTTATTTATGTGGCGACAGTTAGATCCACAGCTTATGTTTCTAGGATTCAGTGGTGAAATTATAGCAACTTTACCCAGGCAATTGCTGTCCCAAACTCCTAGGTATGACTTTTTTTTTTTTTCTCATTTTTACTCTATTTCTTTTACTTCTGTTTAAGAAATTTTTTCAGGTATCTATCAATATTTCTTATATTTCAATCTTTTTGACATTTCTGTCCACTTTAATTTTTTTCTTTTTCTTCTTCATTGAGTATACTCCCAGTTGGCATCTTTTCTCATGCTCTAGAATATATTTTTTAAAAAGTTTTAGATGAATTACAAAGTGTGAAAGGTATAAAAGAAAGTGGCATAAAAAAAGATTTGAAAACCAGAGGAGATAATAGAGGGAGACATTTTAAAATTAAATGCAAACAGTGGTTCAGAGAGTACACACAAAAGCAGGTGGGAAGGAGACAATCTCCAACAAGCAAGACCAGAAGGGAACTGAAAGGTCATCTCATGGTGTACAAGCAGGTTAGCAAACATCCCTGTGTCCCCTGGCCAGAGAAGTAAATAGGAAATTCACAGGAGACTAGATCAGTAAGGGAACACTAAATAAAATTGCTACTTGGAAGCCAAAAAAACCAAGGTTTCCACAAAAAGATAATTTTAAGTTTAAAAATTGCATGACAAAAACTAAGGTCATAACCACTTAAAGTTCTGAAGAAATAAGTGTTTAGTTAAGGTCTGCAATATGGTTAAGAAATCCTGTTTTCTGCCACAATAAGTGTGTTTGTGTGTTTGTTTGTTTATTGGCCTTTACTAGTTGTATGACCTGTTGAAAATTTATCAACCTCTCTGAGCCTCAGATTCCCATCAGTCAGTAACTGTAACTGGACATCTTTTACTAGGAAATCGTAGAGATTAAATACAGGAAAATCACTGAGAACAGTGGAATAAATATAAAAAAACTTATAAAAAATGCAAATTTAGGAGTGCCTGGGTGGCTCAGTTGGTTAAGCCAATGACTCCTGATCTTAGCTCAGTCCTTGATCTCAGGGTGGTGACTTCAAGCCCCATGTTGGACTCCATGCTGGGCATAGAGACTATTATATATATTATAATATATATATATATATAACTAATATATATTAGTATATATATTATTAGTATATATATTATATATTATATTAATATTTATATTATTTTATTTAATACATATATGAAATTTTAAGATTATACATATTTAAGCTTTCAGAGAGTCAGGATTATCAGTTGAGATTCTGCTCTTATGGTTGATCAATAAGAAGAAAGTATGATGTGAACACAGGGTTGGGTTTTTATGTAGAAGGTATGCATGATTATAGATGACCCATTTACACTAGAAAGCAGCATTCTTTCTTTTTTTTTTTTAAGATTTTATTTATTTATTTGACAGAGAGGGAGATAGCATGCACAAGCAGGAGGAATGGCAAGGCAGAGGGAGAGTCAGGCTCCCTGCTGAGCAGGGACCCAGATGTACATGCTCCATCCCAGAACCCTGGGATCATGACCTGAGCCAAAGACAGACACTTAATGGACTGAGCCATCCAGGTGCCCTTGGAAAGGAGCTTTCTTTGGTTCTTGTATGGCTCAGGATTTTCAGACCACAAGTGAATTTGGAAGAACAAATTCCGGGTAAAATGCAATACATACTCACTTGGGTAACTTGAGAATAAGGCAGGATCGGCCTGAAAGATCAGTTTTTCCTATAACTTAGATTGCATTCAATCAAGCCTGATGAATGAAATGTATCTACTGCTTAGAACCCTCAGTGCTTATCAAACACTCACAGGTCATTTCCATCAAACCTTTTTCCTAGACCTGATCCTAAAGAGCAACATGTCAATATATCAGATTTATTTTGTCTCCTCTCTTCTGTATATTTGCTATATAACAGCAAGACAAAGGACAGGAGTTCCTAGTTTAGATCATCTTAAATGAGACAAAATGTCTCTGGATAAAAGGGAGTCATCACCAGTTCATGAAACTTAAACGAAGCCACACTGGCTTTCCACATCTTCTAGAAAGTAGTGCTCTACCCAGATCACTGTCAGCAGAAAAACTGCATAACCAGCTGTAGCTAGCAGGTGCATCAAGCTATTAACTTTTCTTTCATTAAGGACTTACTACATATTTCTTTAATATCATCATTCTAGGCCATGAAAGGACATAAAACACATACATGGTACACCTCTCAAAGGATTTACTATAACTTTGTAGAGGTAAGGATTACAGGCATAGAACAAGTATTTGAAGTCTGTAGTGAGTAGATCTGTGAGTAGAATGACAAAACAAAACAGAAACCAGGATGGAAAAATCACATAGAGAAAATTTAGTATCCAGATCTGTCTTCTAGGCCAGTGGTTCTCAAATGTCAGTGTGTGTCAAAATCACCTGTAGGGATGGGTAGGCTTCTAATTCTGATAATTCTGACATTGATGTCATATCTGTGTCTGGTTTTGATGTTTGCTCTATCTCTTCAAACTCTTTTTTTTTTTTTGCCATTTTGTATACCTTGTGATTTTTTTTTGGATAGCTAGACATGCATTAGGTAAAAGGAATTTCTTAGAAAAGGTCTTTAGTAATTCAGTAGAGAGAGGTGGGCAGGAAGGGAGTGTTCCGTAGCCTCCATAGCCCTGGGGTTAGGGCTCAGTATTTTAGCAAGCCCGTGTTGCTCTACTGTATGAACCCTGCAAGCATTGTTCAGGTTCTCACCAACTGCTACCTTACATGGATAGGAGAGCTGGAGAGGGTATAATTGAGTATTTCCCTTCCCCCAGGTAGGGTAGGCTCTGAAAAAACTCCCCAGCAGGCTTTAAGCTCTGGTTAACATTTTTCTTGTGACCAATCCTGTAAAGAAGAACAAATGCACAGGTGTTTTCAAAATGGTGACCTTTCCACTCTCCTTGACAGAAGCCTGAGAGGATTTTTCTCTGATGCTCTCTCAAGGACCTGGTTGAGCTCTTGGAGGTGTGGGGTGGGAGTCCACCTAGGGTTTTGGACTCTCAAGCTTTTCCACGCTGTCTCCAACTATTCATCAATTATAGCTCAGGTTTTCCTACGCTGGCCTTGGTACCAATGGAAGTCTTGGTGGCTGTGTTTCTGTTCTGGTAAATTTTGCTTCTGTGTATCTGCCTTTCAATTTTGGGATCAGCAGTTTGGCCTTCTCTTAGGATCCCTAAGAAGAGTTGTTGATTTTTTCAATCTGTTCAGCTTTTTACTTGTTGTTACGATGGAGTGGCAACATCTAAGCTCTTTATGTGCCAGGTGGGAAATAGGAAGTCCTAAGTCAGCTTTTCAAAATGCAAATCTTAACATGCCATTTCCCCTACTTAACATTCTTGAATGGCTGTTTCCTGAGAATTAAGTCTAAACTATCTAAAATGACATATTATGGAGCACCTGGGTGGCTCAATCAGTTGGGCATCTAACTCTTGATTTTGGCTCAGGTCATAATCTCAGGGTCCTGAGACTGAGCCCCCAGTCTGGCTCTAAGCTAGCTGTGGAGCCTGCTTAATATATTCTCTCTCTCTCTCTCTCTCTCTCTCTTCCTCTTCCCCTCTCCCTGCTTGTGTGATCTCTCTTAAAAAATAAATAAAAATAAATAAACAAAATAATTTGTAAAAATAAATAATTATAAAATAAAATAAAATGTTATATCCCTACTGCCTGTCTTGGTTTTATACATCTCTAACTTCTTACAAGCCAGCCTCACAAAAAAACATTTCCAATTACCTGACCTCACCCTGATTTTCTCACCCTTTTGTTTTCTTCTTTTTTTTTTTTCAAGATTTTATTTATTTATTTGAGAGAAAGCACAAACAAGGGGTGGGAGCAGACAGAAAGGGAGAAGGAGAAGCAGATTCCCCGCTGAGCAGGATCCCAGGACCCTGAGATCATGACCAGAGTGGAAGGTAGATGCTTAATGGACTGAGCCAACCAAGAGCCCCTCACCTTTTGTTTTCTTATTTTCTATGGACTCAGCCCCATGGGTCAAATTGGAATAGTGTGGAGTGAATACCACATATTGCTAACTTCAGGATTATGTAGCAAAATGTGCAAAGAGAAATGAGAAAGACTCAGTGATTAAAATATCATGTTAGATGAAGAAGAGAAGAAAGGCAGAAAACCTAATCGCATTCGTTTTTGAAATACTATAAATTTGTCGAATATTTATTCTTGTGGGAAGTTAGTAAATATTAAGCCATCTTACTTATTTTGCAGGTGTGGAAGTTGAACTTTGAAGAACCTACACAGAGTTAACAAATAGCCAAGTCTGATTAGAAATAAAAATAAGAACAAAATTCAGGTTGTTTTTTGTTTTGTTTTGTTTTGTTTGTTTGTTTTACTTTCTATCGTAGTTTTTCCCACATCACTGTCCCTCCACATATAAGACTAGAACAGCTTTTTCTTTTTTGGATGGTGACCAAAAGAGAAAATTAATGGATATCAACTATTTCCTGTACAGCAGATCTCTGACTATCCCCACAGGTCTATTAATATCCGCGCACGCCCTGCTTATCCTTCAATGCCTACCTGAAAGCTCCTCCACAAAATCTTCTCTAATCAATGCAAAAGTATGCATTTTTCCTTCCAAAACTGTGTACTTCTGATGTTATGGCATTTAAAGTTTCCTATCGTGTATTATCTCTTGATTACTGACTAATTACTGTAATATACCAAATGGTATTACCAAATAGTTATAATGATTTCAGGTGGCACTTTGGGATAGAACATGCTAATTTTGGAAATGCATATATCTAGTAAGTGAAATTAGATGATGTTAATCCAGGAGAACTGTGGAGAATAGTTTCACCTGAGCTCATTAGTTAAAATTGGACATTGCCTCTAAGATGTCCTCATTTTCCATTGTATGTAACCGACCTTAGCCTAAAGCCAAAATAGAGAAATGGGAAGTGAAATATAATTCTGGATTTTAGCCTCTATGTAATCCATTTGAGAAACCAGCCAAATAAAACATCGACTGTGTGTAACATGCAATTAGATAAAGATGTATACAGCAGAATATAAAGCACTAATAAGTTTACAATTCATGAAATAAGAAAATGAAATTTTAATAATAAATGCAAAATAAAATCCAAACCGTACTATCCTACTTACATAACATAGACTTTTAAGAAATACTATAAATATTCAGAGTCAAAGAAACTAGATTATTGATATTTGGAATGGTCAGAGATGAAATTTATCTGGCTCTAGAGAGATGGATAACATTTTAATAGGATTTTATCAATTGTTCTTAACTTGAAGCCAGGGAAAAATGGATTTAATTTTTATCTAGGAAAAATATTTTGCCCAGAAAAACTAATTTTTCTTTCCAAGGATTCCTAAATGCTACAATAAGCAGTTAAAAGTTCTGCTGAAGCCATAAAAATATAAGGGTCAATTGTTGGGATTTAGGACTATTGATGTTTTCACTTATCTAGAGGAAGTGAGTGAGACCAGGCGGTGCAATCCCTCCTTACCCCATGATTCTGGGAATAATTCCACATACTAGTTAAGTAAAATTCTATTAAAGACATAGCTACTTACATGTCAGCATGGAAGATATTACTTGGACTTTCTGCTAAGGGAAAAACAGAAAGAGAAAGCATGTGTACATCTAGAAAGTGAACAAACATTTCTTTACATTTCAGAGAACATCTGCAAAGCATGATGCAGGGAGTATAAAATTACATGTAAGCCTGAACTCCACTACTTACTAGCCAAAAAAATATATATATATATTTGTAAGTTTCTTTAAGCTTTGGGAGCTTGAGTCCTTCACATGAAAATGGAAATGATGTTAATAAATATTTACATTTTCCATCGGTCATAGGAAGGCTCAATTTAATTTGTTAATGCTTGTAAAAACATTTTATAAATCATAGGAAAATTTACATATGTCAGCAAATTTTTATTAGTATGAAGTGAATATTATTTCCAGTAAATCTTTTAAAACTACTTACATTTTGTGTATTGCTGTACCCAGTGTCTTTTACTGTGCAAAACAGATGATAGATACTAGAAGAAAACATGTTAAATAAATTAGAAATATTACCTTATTATATACTTGTAATGAAACCTATGATAAGCAGTTTATATTAGTGATGAAATCTAAAGAATATAGTTCATGAAAGTCCATTTATGAACTATATTTTCATCAAAGTAAGTTAGTATTTTTCCCAAAAGGCTTTTTTTCTGCTAGTGTTTCAAATCCTTTCTATACATTAGCCACGGATTAGTTCCTGTGTTTGAAACAAAATAGGCCAATATATTAGACCTATATTTAATTAATATCAATTAAAATCAGCTTTCTTTAAATTTCTACAAATACAAAAGGATAACACGTCATAGCAATAATTACTCATGGGATTTCATTTTTTATATCTTTTGAAGTTACTGCTTTGGCTTTAGAAGTTTGGTTTTACCTGGTGTGTCTATCCCTTATCTATATATACTTTTATTCACCACTGTCACAGCATAAGTCTCAATTTAGGATTCCAGAGACAGTGCTAGAGGATTTACTTTGTGATTGACCAAGGAGATATCAAAATTCACTACATATAAAGCACATCATCCTATTTTATTGGACCATGTAAAGAGTCCAGGTGTGTTGTTGATTTTGTCAAGCCCTTCTTTTTTTTTTTTTGAACATCAATTTTCTGGGACAGGAAGCAGAACAGAAATATACCTTTAGAGATGGTTGTACAATGATAATGATGTGAAAAGTAGCGTTTCAGGTAACATCAGAGGATTGGCAACACCAATATCGTATCTTGCCTTTGTTGAATCTGGCATTAGCACTTAATCTATTGCTTTTGTGGGAGACAGCAAATAAAAGATATTACATAATTTATTCTATGTTTCTGAGAATCACTTCTTTTTAATATACACGTTCGTATAATCCTTGTTTAAATCCTTTTTTTCCCATTTGTTTCCAATAGCCCTTCACAGAAAATGCAAATGCAGTTGTCACAGGAAATAAAATATGGATGTTTGCAGTAATATTTTATTGCTCTTAAAGATTTTATTTATTTATTTGACAGAGAGAGCACAAGCACGGGGAATGGGAGAGGGAGAAGCAGGCTCCCAGCTGAGTGTGGAGCCTGACGTGGGGCTCAATGACCTGAGCCAAAGGCAGATGCTTAACAGACAGAGCCTCCCAGGTGCCCCATGCAGTAATATTTCAAATGCAAAAGTATAAAAATTAATATCAAGAATAGCTATGTCGGAGGGCCATGGGTGGGGTATGAATGGCTTTTATTGGATGAAGAGAATTAAACAGTTAAGAAAAAGAAAGTGATATAAGCCTAAAGACTTCTGAAAGGTCCCTATCTGAAAAACCATTCATTCCCAAAAAGTGTAGTCATTTATCTTCAACAGATCTGCGTTGCCACATCTTCCCAAGGAGCTGAAATTCCAGCTGTGTCACTTGGCCATCATTGAAATATTGAATGAATTAGACCTATCCATATTTAGAATCATTACTCCTAGTACTCAGACATGATCATTTTTCTTTCCCAATGAGATAGTGTCTGGCCTTTTGACTCATCTCACTTTGATGCCAAGTCAGGCAGATGCAGGAGTTCTAATCTCCAAATGGTTAGGCATCCCAGATTCAAGGTGAATAATCTACTGCCAGATTTATAGAAAGGGGGATCTTTAAGGCTGTGGCAACAAAGAGAACACCCCCTACAAAATCGAAGAACAAAACCCAAAGTCACCTCTGTCATTCTTGTTTGAATCACAAGGAAAATCTTTGATTCTTACAAAAATGTGGAAAAATGCATCTATTTAAAATCTTGGATTCCAACTCTTCATGCCTCTATTATTCAATGGGTTTTGTTCCAGAAAAATCAGTTTTCAATATGCCATCTATATGAAATAATCCAGTGCAATCCCCAAACCTTTATATTTTACAAGTGAACCATTATATTTATTTAATGTACACTTAGTGGTTACATATACACACAGACACAAGTACATATATGTATATGTCTGCAAATATAAAAATCTAAAAAAACAATTAATTTTTTTCTCTTACACTTGAAAAAATATATAGGGTTCTCCTTATAGTACCTACAGCACAAAGAGAGAAGTCTACTCTCCAAAATCTACTCTTCTTTTGAGGTGAGAAAAAGAGGGAGAAAAAAGAAATGAAGCGAAAAGATTCAGATTGTTATTTGCTCTTTTTCTTAGGATACGAATAATGAAAATATTCAGTGAGGACTCTGACCATGGTACATTATTTTGGTATGTTGTGTGCACGTTTCTTTCCTCAGTTTTGAATCACCCTGAAACATATTTTCTTGAAGGTAAATCATAATAAACAGAAAAGGAAATATGTTGGTAGATGTGTATGTGTAAGTGTGTATCTGCTTAACTTAATTCATGTTTGATTTTTTTTTGCTGTGAAAACTTTGCTTTGTTTTGTTTCTGCTGTTTGTTTGTTTGACACCTTCCTCCAAATCAGAAAGAAGTAAGCAAGGATCCACCATGGGCTCCCTGGCAGCAGGTCCCAGTGAGAGCATCCCCTCCCCTGTCTTTCTTTAGAATGGACTGGACCTTCAGTGCTGAGCCTCAGGGTTCCATCTAGAAGCCATAGACTGGTGATAGAACTCACATCAGTTTGATGAAGTAGCCTTTCTCATGAGTCCACCTTCAAACGACCAGGGTTGTTGAGAGTCCAGAGACACAATGTTAACTCAACCAATAGCAGAAAACCAGCAGATCTCCCAGCAAAATATTCAAGAACAGTTCACTTTGCTGCAAATGAGCCAGTCTCGGGTATTTTCTTCCCCCAAACATGAATACTCTGATACCCAAGCCCCAGTGGAGAGAGGAGAGCAGAATAAAGCTTCCTTCTGTTGACTAATGACTTATGGGAACTGATGCAAGGTCCTGTCCTAGGCTAGACACTTCCCTGGATTAGGTTTGGGTATTTGGGCATACTTGATTTCCTTGCAAGAATGACCTGGAAAATTCAGCAGAAATGTATGTAAGGTGGTCATGGATTCGCTCCTTGAGAAAAGAACAAATGTAAAGGTCATCGCCTTCTTCCTTTTCTCTGATTTGCACATTTTCTAGCTGCCCTTTCCTCTACCTCCTTTCACTGCCTGCCCCCCGCCCCCCGCCCTGCGCCCACATACAGGGCAGTTCTTCTCATGTTAGATCCTTCTTAAAGTAGATCATAACCTCCACCGTAGGAAACCTTTTCTTGTGCCCTCACCTCCTTGCAATTAGAGGCTGCTTGTATGCCGGGCGCTGCAGTGCTGGACCATTATGAAAAAGAGAAAACACTATTTTCTCTATTCTCTACCCAGAGACCATCTCATTTGACTGCAGTTTCAAAAGAAACCTTGTTAATGCAGCTGGGGAAATAAATGAACAAAACATAACGTGCAACCAGCCATTCTTTATTTATTGACTAAACGTAATCAGTTCTTTGTTTTGCAAAGACAGTCACCGGTTTGGGTTCTCAAAATTTCTCTACTAAGGAAAAGAAAACATCAAACAGTTCCTTTGGTTTCACCAGTTGTATAATTAAGAAACCGCCAATATCCGCACACAATTAACAGTTTTCTTCTCACACCTTTTGCCTGGGTATTTAATCACAATATAGATTTGTACTACTTAAAGAGTAGCTTTAGAAGCTGAAAAATCACTTAGAATATAATCATATTAGTAAATGACTTAGTTTCAAAACCATGAAAAACATTTTTGAAATGTTATAGCAAGTAGCCTTTGAAATTAAAAAAAAAAAATCAGAAAGTCATTATTCCCAGCAGAGCCAGAAATCAGCCTGTTTTAGACATTATTTAATCTGTCTCCTGCTAACTAGTAGCTGACAGTCCCTCATCACTATTATAATACTCATCTCAGTATGGGATTAATAAAATAGTAAGAAAATAATAAAATTGGATGTAACATGATCCTATCTAGTCCATATATATTCCCAGGCAGCGTGACTTTCCATGACAAAATGGTCCCTTTGAAGGCAAAAAAAAGGGGGGGGGAGGGGATAGAGATATGCACACATGTATAATACATACATATGTGATTGCTTAATTTATTAGTTTTCCTCCTCAGTGTGGTTTTAGGAAATACTGAAGTTGTAAAATATAATAAAGTAACAAAAGTTACAAGATAATTAAACAAATATAAACAAAATCGTACCAGAATTATTGAGGCTTAGAAATATATGTGCTAAAACTGACTGGTAAAAAAAAAAAAAAAACAACAAAAACTGATCGGTACAGTAGTCCCCCCCCCCCATGTCATGATGTCTATTCTCTAGCACTAAGCAAATATATACAGACAAGTATATATGACCAGATTCATTCACTCTTTTCCTGTACTTGTAAGCTTCCCATACCTGTAAACCTTGAGTGGCTATTTATTTCAACAACAAACTTTCAAAACTACTGATGTTTTATCGCATGAAAGTCTACCTTCAGTCTACAAAGTTCCCTGGCTTTATACCATGAACAGCAATCATTTGTGTTGTCAGAATAAACTAACAATTTCAAATATTTGCTGTGACAAACTCTCCTTTAGTTTTGTTTTCCAAATAAGGAAACAGATTATTGAGATAATATGCTCCTAGGAATTTGATATTGAAATTACAGAGCTTTGTATTTTATTGGGATGGATTTACAAGTTTGTTTCAAAAACATTCAGTAGTCAAAACAAAACAAAACAAAACAAAAAAATTCAGTAATCAATGAGATGGCCTGTGACATTGCTCACAGGGCAATATGATTTGAAATTCAAAACCTAGAAAGATAAATAAACAAAAACAGGAATCACAAGTGAATAATAAGCCAGAAGAGTGTGGTTATTTAGGACACAGACACTAGAGACAGATAACTAGTGTTTGTGCCTGAGCTCCATCAATTGTTCATTTTGCATATTGGAACTGCAGAAGAGGGGAAAAAAAATATTTTCTTCTACCCTCTCAGTGTTGTGACTGGAGCCTGTAAATTAAACTGACAATAGGTTAATAGGATAAAAAGATATATATGCATATCTTATTTATATATAAATGTAAATATGTAAAAGGTATGTATGTATATATATATACATATATATGTAAATCTGGAAAAGTGCTTAAAGTTAGAGGTTTATATATGTAATTTAATAGAGGAATGGGAGGAAGGAGAAAAGTTTTTTTGGGGGGAAGACAATTTTTTTTTTTTTAGAAAACAAAAGGGAGATAAAGTTTATGATACAGTTTCTTTCTCTACAAGTATTCCCAAAATTCAATCAAGCAACACATTCAACTGTTACTATTCCTGTCTATACATTTATTTGCACATGTGCGAATATATATAAAGAGAGCGTGTGCATTCTATTCTCTATCCATATTACCATAGATCTAGTTTAGATGATTAAATTTTCACCAAGGTGATCACAACATCTTATTGTTAGCCTTCAAGTATGTTGATCACAAAATTTATTTTCTAAAAGATATACTATGAATTCTATTTAAAATGAAAAGTCCCAAATTTTCCAGTGCTTACATCATCAGTCACATTGTCCCATGACTTATTACTTTATTCATTTTTTTTCAATAAATATTGAGCAGCTAACATGTTTCTGGCATTGCTCTTGTTGTGTGAAGTATCCTTTTATCTACTGATCTATTTATCTCATAACATTTATTGAATGAATGAGCCAATGTCCATGCAGAATTCTTAATATTTACATATGATGAACAGAGAAAAGTACTTGGATGAGAAATAGCAGTTTCCAAAAAGTTTAGGCCCCCAAATGGCAAAGGTTTTTTTTCTCTACAAGTATGGGTGGTCTTTCTACTTTTTACAGGCCTATACAACTCTCTGGACAAGGGATTTATGGCAGATTTATTCTGGTTCTTCCTCCTGGGAGTAGACGCATCATAGAGAGGGAATTTATAGCAGCCTCATTTCCAGAACTTGCCACTTTTAGTCATATAAGGGAAGCTCTGAGAATGCTTCTGTCTTCATCTGTTGAATCTCAAGGGTCTTCATTTCAGAATAATCTTCATACCAACTGTAGGATTCCAAATGAGTTCTGACAGAATTGTTTATAAGCTTGGATCTCATAAACTTTTAATGGATGTACTAATACTATCTACCTTATAATTCTTGAAAACAATTTAGCATTATTCTGGAATTCGCAATCAGTTAAATAAATGTATAATATTATTTATAAGGATAGACAAGTACTTTTTTTGGTTTGTTTTTCTGGAGAAGGCTAATCAGAATGATCTTATATATTCCTCACAGGACTCCTTACAGTAGATATGATGAATTTCATAATAATCTTTCATGTTTTTACCCTCAATATAGGCTGATAGATTCTCATCAAAATGTGGTACTTTTACCATAGTCAGTAATGCCCACAGAGAATGATATTACAATGCTATCTTTAATTGGATTTTATGAAAAAAATGATTAATCAAGACTTTATGGAGCAAATTATATTAAAAATATGTAAGCCTAAAACACAGATTCAGAGTCTGAGGATACAGAGATCAACATATGCAAATTCATTATCCTGATGTATATAGGCTACACCTTAATTTAATTAGCCGATATACCTTACCTCCCTATTCCATTCTTCTTGGGTAAAAAGAAAATAACTTTCATTGCTTCTGATTTGTGTAATTCCCCCTTGAGCTGAAAACAATAAGGGTATCTTTTACATACCAAGATTGTTTTAATACCATACATTTCT